>NC_139910.1:21452622-21685122 GCF_905171665.1 Trachurus trachurus
TAATCCCTATTGTCATACTCGGACTCGGTACAAATACTCGGAACTACTTGCGCTTTTGAAATCACTCTGCACAGCAGCAGTGTCTGGGATGATGTTCCTGCTATGAATTAACCTCGAAAACAACTCCGTCTCGTAATGTTCCATGATTATTTCATAGCGTGGTGAATGTGCAGGTCACAGCTTGTCCACCAGAGCGTTTTGGACTTGTTGGATTGTGTATTTGATGAGTTTGATGAGGGACAGGGGACCTGTACCATTCACCTTCATTGTGTTCACTGAGCAGCTCACGTCTCTGCCCCGCCGATCTCAAAACAACATGCACTGATGAGTAATGAACCTACTGCTCTGACTATAGGGAATATGCAAATTTGTCAAAATGTTGAACTATCCCTTTAACACAGACTAGTGTTACAGGCAGAGCTTGTGTCAGACTTTTTGACCGACAGGGTCATAAAAATACTGTTGTCTGTTTAAATTTTAATTTGAAGACCCATTCAATAGCATTTAATTTCCATTCATTCATTTTTAATTAATATCCATCCGAACAAGCTTTAAATTGTGCATGTATAAGGGCATGAAAGAAAAGATTCCACAGCGTGCGATGCCAGTATTTATTTGTAGCTGGCACCCCGACCCCCAACCCTCCCCACCTGGACAAGAGGATCCAGCCCGGTGATGTTAGTGAGGCTCAGCCTGCCTGCTGTCATGACGGACAGCTAGTCCTCCTGCTAACAACACTGACACTTACCCGTGAACACCCAGACTGATCTAAAAGGCAGAAATATGACAGCCACATAACTAATTAATATGCCCACCCCACTCGCGGATTGTAATTTGTCAAAATGACCAATGGCCTTCAGGTTTTTCTGTCACCGGTTTAAAAATCCCGTCAATGGAAGACATGAAAGTTCCCTGATGATGAGTCTTTTTGACTTTTGTGATGTCTGTTTTTGTGTGGATCCACTCCTCCTTGTTAATTGCGTACAAAGGGTGGTGAACTTGCTTCCCCACCTGAATCATTTGGTCATGTGTCATGAATGTTGAAATGATATGAAATGCAGCAAGAACCAATCAGATAAAGTGTTTGTACTGTTCTCTGACCCCCTGGCTGTGTGACAAGTCCATCATTGGTCCCTCTGGTGCCTGTGTGATGATGTGTTGCTGGAGCGACGCTGTGCTTATAGTTGTTCCCCTCTCTTGGTTTTGATCAAATGCACAGCAGCACTGTATCTTGCCACATCATGGAGGAAATGTCATGGTGATTTGTCAAGGTGGCTGCAGCTAACGCGATTTCCGGCTCGACTAAAAACAACATTGAAGCTGTAGAAGTGAATTGTGGGTTGTAATCCAAGCAAGCAGCCCTGTCCGGGTTGTGTTGTGTCAGTGATGAGATGGGAGAACAGTAGCTGCTGCAGCCCTCGTCCTCGTCGGTCCACCATGTAATATGTGCTGTAAATCTGATGTGGTCTGAAATGGGTTTAGGCACGCTCATAATCTCTATTGTCACTTCTATGCCCGTCCACTAATCTGTATTTTTGCTGTGGTAATCTCTTGTCTCCACTGGGATTTATTGTTGTAGTCCATGAATGTCATTGCCATGGAAACCAGTTGCTCCATCCCTACCCCCCATCTGCCCTACAGAGTTAGATCATGGTGGGTATTTATGTTTATTTTAAAAAACTAAATTGTCAACCATTTACACATTGAAACCAGGATCTTATCTCTACCCATTCCCTCTCTTTTTTCTTTTTTTTCTGCTCTCAGTCCTGTGTCTGTCCCTCATAAAAGTTTATCTCTTGGCTACGGGCCAGGTCATGAAGTTGTTGTTGCCATGACAACGAACCCTAAAGCCCTGACAGGCAGCAGTAAAGTTGTAAGTGGAGGAGCTGTGGTGTGTGTGTTTGTGACAGTGTGCCGGGTAAAAAAACAGGAAACACTAACTGTTGAGGATAGGATTATGGTCTGTATGGAGAATTTAGTTGCCACCAAAATAGATTTAAAAAAAAAAATCCAAATAAATTTAATGTACATTTTTTACAGAAAACGAGCAGATTGGTGCATGTTGATGCTAATTCTCCAGCTAGATGAAAATGTAAAAAAGAATACAGTGTCATAAAAGAGCACCAGTCAAACCTCAAACGTAGAAAATGAATGGAATGAATGGAAAAGTCATGGACAGAGAGAAAACATGTTGGATAATGGAAAAAGTTGTGCCTCTTATTAATCCAATGACCACTGCAGTCTTCTCATGGAGCCATATGATGTTTGCATGATGTTTTGTCTCCTGGAGCAGGAAGTTTGACATTTAAAACAAATGATTCCTGTATGTCCCTGTTTACAGTCTGTTTCCCTCTGGATGCGTCCAGCTTTTATTAACACACCAACGTTTGCACCCAAGTGGGAACATATTTAGATGATTTTTATTTTTTTTACACAGGTTATCTTATATGTGAATTGAAAATGAGCATAAAACCAGATGGAGACACACCCTTTGTCCAAGATGTGCTCTTTGTAATTGCCTGTTCATTTTCTTTGCTGCCTCCAGGAAGTAAAATGGAGCTGTTTTTAATATTTTCAGGCCAAGAACACGCAGCAATGATGTAATGGCTCAGTGTTACGAAGATTCTCTGAGGGATAGAGAACAGGAAAATGAGCCTGGTGTTGCAGTTGGAAATGATTGTTTAAGAAAGTTGAAATGTTCAGGAGAGAAAGATCTGTTTCTGATTAATACTTTGAGAGAATGAAGTGAAGATAACAGAGCAGTTGAAAAAAAGGAGGCGTGATTCCCACACTATCATCCTTTGGATGACATGAAAAGAGCTGAGGAAGTGTTGTTTCCATTTCTCTTCTGTGTGTCCATTAGGAATCTGGCACAGTGGGTGGGGTCTCCATCTCTCTTCTCCTTTCTCCATCCATCTTCCACCTCTCTCTCTCACTCTCTCACTCTTCTTCCCCCAACCCCTCTCTGTTCTCTCTGGTTTTCTGCCCTCGTTTCTGTGAGCGCGAGCTCGTCCCGGGGGAGGCAGAGCTCTGAGGGAGACGGAGAGGATGAAGGAGAGAAAATGGCAATGACAGTTTGTAGGACAGGCGTTTGCTAAGAGGTGGGAAGTGAAGGGAAGGCG
Organism: Trachurus trachurus; assembly: GCF_905171665.1. Classification (NCBI taxonomy): domain Eukaryota; kingdom Metazoa; phylum Chordata; class Actinopteri; order Carangiformes; family Carangidae; genus Trachurus; species Trachurus trachurus. Next base: position 21,455,745 of record NC_139910.1, read on the forward strand.
CACGGACAGAGAGCGATAGGCTGGAGTTCAAAAAAAAAAAAAAAAGGCACCGAAAGATTGAAGATTGAAAGAAAGAAGAGCAAAGAGGAAGTGAGGAGAAACGGGCGGTGAGAAGGAGTGAAGGGAAGGATAGCAGGGGCAAGAGAAACAACGATAGGTAAGGACATTAGTCATGCTCATCAATTCATTCATTATTTCATTCAACCATTCATGTGTAGCATGTAATCAGCTGACAATTGCTGGCTTGTGGGATAAAGCTGTAAAAGCTAGTTACATAAGTTAGTTATGGTAAATAAAGCTTTAATGATACAAAAAGTCAATCTTTTATATGACGTGACAGCCATGTGCAACATCCTCTCATTGATAGCACACGATATAAACAGATGAATTGACTCGTGGAAATGATCAAGTTTAAAAATACATAGATAAACTAAAAGAAAACATCTTTCCGCTTTTTTCCGAGTTTTTTGCAGATATGTAAATGTACAGATAATGAGATGAAATGAGACAGAAGCAGATGGAGGGAAAGATTTCTCTCTCTCTCTTTGGCTGTGTGATGGTTTATCATGCTTCTCCCTCTGGATTAATAGGAACATTTTACTTGATTGCTACTAATTGACTGCAAAGTGGTCCAAGTTAACAACTTTCCTCCATCACTCACTCACTCAAACAAAACACATGACATCTGATGATGGTCCCACTCCTCTCGTACCAGAGCTGAGTTTATGAGTCAGGTCTGCTAACAGCACATTTAACCCATGTTTGACCCCGCTCACATGAAACTGTCACGTACAGGAATCCTGTCCTGTGATGACGGCGTCTAGTCTACTCACTGTGGAGGAGATGTTGGACAGACCGGTTTCCTGCCATAAACTGCTCAATGTGTACATCTGATCTGAGTATACACGAAGATAGGCTGTAATAATGCCACTGCTATTGTTTATGTGAGCTGTGGGAAGAAGAGGGGGGAAGGAGGGGCTTCAGGGGGAGATAATGCGAGTGGGCGATTGGAGGGGATTGAAAGGGGCCCGGAAGAAAGGGATTGAGAGAGGAGAGAGAGATGAGTGCAGAGATTTAGTGAAAAAAAAAACCAAAGAGGCGCCCTGGGTTGGAGCAGAGAGAGAGAGACAGAGAGAGATTGAAAGAGGGATGGAGAGAAGAGGAGAGGGAGAGTTAGAAAGTTGTGAGAGGGGCAGAACAAGGTTGTCGGTGTTAAACAGTTGTAGAGAGAGGCCGGTTTAAACAGGCCGAAGTGACCGTGACCAACATCGACCCCATGCCAACTCACACACACACTCATTACTTGAGAAACACAGTGTGTGAGAGGAGTGTTAGCTGCAGCAGCAAAGATTGAATCCATTGTTTTACACATCTGGACCAGATTCATAATAACAGTGTCACTTTTGGCTTTTCCACTAGCCCCTAACTTGGTACTTTTTTGGTAACGCCTCGGCCCTGGTTCCAAGCGAGCCGAAGCGATGCTAAACGTGACAACAGCGTCCACTGATCCGTTCTGAGACTGTTGTTACTCTTTCATGTGAGTTAAATCAGTGGTTCCCAACCTTGTTTGGCTCGTGACCCCATCATAAATTTCTGGCGACCCTGCAATCACGTCATCATCATCATGTGATGGCGGCCGTCAATCAAGACGTGCCAGCTCGGATATTGCTGCATTTTATTTGAACTCAATTCATATTTGAGAAAGTTAAAGTATAGTTAGTATAGTAGTATATAGTATAATACAGTTGTTTAAGCCTAATTATAATTTAAAAAAGAATAATCAGGGCTCCAGACTGTTTTTACTAGTAGCACTTAAAATTTTAGGAGCACAAGCAGAAAATTCAGGGGTGCTCACCACTTAAAAAATCAATTACTAAACATTTCAGGTGACCCCATTTGAGTTCCAGGCGACCCCATGTCGGGTCCCGACCCCAAGGTTGAAAAACACTTGAGTTAAATGATGCTGTGTAGTAGGGCTGACCCAAAAAAATCGAAGCTGCGTTGGTTGCCATGGTAATCGATCATGAAGATCGAAAAAAGAGATATGACGACCCCGCAGTCAGAAGTCAGCTGTGATGGAACAGCACCTAAACCGAGCCGTGCTGTGACTGTGTAGCGGAAAAGAGCCATTTGTTCATCATTACTAGGCCTGGGACGATAATCAATAAATCAATTAATCGCACGATGAATGAAAATGAATTCGATAGTTTTTCCGGCCTCGATAAATCGCCATGTGCATGCGCACATATTTGTTTTCCTCCAACCAGGCTGGATGACAAGAGGCTTCACTCTGTGCATCGGTCTCAGCACCTGGGCCGTTTGTTTTGCAGAATGAAAGGAGTGAACCCTCTTGTCAGTCATCCAGGATCTTTGTTTCCCAGAATGCATTTGGCAGCAACCGGCAGCGCTAACTGTGAAGCTAAGCAGCTAATTATTTTACCGTAATTCTTGCTGCCGCGCTGTTAACACGTCACTTTTTAAAGTTTTAATATTTTTTCATGCCAGAAAGTCACAGTTTAGATCCCAGTCTGTGGTCAGTTTATCCACATATCGCCTGTTGGGAGATTTCCTCCGACGTTTTTGGAGCTAATGTGGTAGCAGCGAGCAGGAGGAGCGGGGCTTCCCACAGACTGCAGCCGTCTGCAGCAGCTCACGGGCCGGTCAACCTCCGTCATTGGGGGAGAAAACGACTAAGAAAACTTATCAGCAGGTTTTTAGAGGTTTACCGCCGGCTGGTTTAATACTTTTTAGGAGATAAATGCTAGTCTCATTGATGAAATCTGTGGAAGTGACATTAGTTTGTTTGAATGAAAAGTGGAGCTTCAGGTGTGTAACGTTATTGGACAGAAGAGCTGCACTGCACTGTTTATTATTTTATTATATGTTTATTTTATTTATTTAGGATAGTAGCAAGCTATATAAGTTATTGTCATTCCAATTACAATGGTAAAAAAAAAATACTCATGAGAAATAAAAGTTTATCGCATTTAAAAGGGTCTACTTGCATTATTATGAAATATTATTATTATATTAGTGGTTAATTTGTTCTCCAAAAAATGTGTCAATAATATCGTTTATCGTCAATAATTTGTGGGACAATATATCGTCCAGCAAAATTTATTATCGTCCCAGGCCTAATCATTACTAACTGACCCTCTGACTGACTCTCCATCCGGTCCAGCCCTGTGTAATGACTCTGTCCATGCAGCTGCATCCAGTACTGACCATGTTATGTTGCTGCAGTAGCTGCTCCACTACGCTGGTTCGCTCAGTGCAGTCGGACAGCGTTGCTCAGAGCTGTAAAGTGATGGGGATCCCTCTGTAGCAGAGGACTCAGTGCTAGTTTTTACTTTTGTCTTTTCTTCCTGCACGGCGCCTGCATGTGATGCCTCTCTGACATTTACACACACCAACACACACACCTCTCTCCAGCCTTCTCTCCTCCTCCCTCCCTACTTCATTAGCCCATCATGCGTAAGGAGACCTGTTCTATTTTTACCCCCGCCCCCTCCCTACACACCACTGCTGCACTGTGTGTGTGTGTGTGTGTGTGTGTGTGTGTCCTCTCTTATTGAAGGTGACAGGGCAGAAAAGACTAAGTCAGATTCTGGTTAGATGGTCAGAAAGTAAAAGGAACAATAGAATCAGAGGGAGAAGATCAGAGAGACACTGATGGAGAAGAACACTCTTACTACCACTCAGAGCAGAAGGGACACACACACACACACACACACACACACACACACACACACACACACACACACACACACACACACACACACACACACACACACACACACACACACACACACACACACACAGGTGGACGACTCTCTACCTCCTGTAGACTAGTGTTATCAGCAAATTACTGTCACGCCGAATTACTGTGTCCGTTGCAGTGAGTGGGTGTGTGTGTGGACAGTGCTGCCAAATGTATTTGGGTTGAAGAGTGTGTGTGCTTGTCTGCATGTGCATGCGTGTGTGTGTGTGTGTGTGTGTGTGCGTGTGTGTGTGTGTTGACCACAGCTGCAGGGTAAAACCAGTGACTCAGATATTAAGAATTGAATAATTCACCCTCTTTCACTAGTCTGTGTGTGCGTCATGAGCGTGACTGCTTGTAACCAGCTGTTGAGCTTTTGCCCCAGATGTGACATAATGACATCTTCACCGGTGTTGTTTCTGCGTACTGTTAAAACTCCAGAGCTCACGTTTCAAACAGCTCTGAGCTCATGTGCAACAGCTGGGAGACAAACTGGGCCCAGATCAGCAAACACACTCTGCTGTTTTATCGCTTTCATCACATGACTAAAGCACCTAATGGCTTTGTGTTTATGTGTTTACCCTGATATATTTTGTCTGCTATTCTATCCACCTCATATTGTGAAGAAAACATTTACTGCAGTCACAGCTACAAACTACACGACCATGTGTCTCATTTATAAAAGATACTCCAGACTAAAATCTGGGATTGCATACCATTAAAAATGAATGTTGGTGCTCAAATCTTTGGGGCAGTCACACTCTGTCCAGCTCTCTGTTGTAACATGCAATGACCCCCTATCGTCCAAAAGCCATGTACATTTTTTTTTTTAACTAATAGACTTTCTATTTATTTTACTGGAAACTGTTTGAAGTTAGGCCTAATATTTGTAGTGTTGTTTGTTTGCTACCTCAATAAATTTAAAGTATTTTCTATTTAATTTGTGTACATTTTAGTCATTAACATTAAAAACACACTCTTTTTGGTAGTAAAATAAGATTAAAATGTAACAAAAAAAACAAAACAGAATTATCTATCTATCTATCTATCTATCTATCTATCTATCTATCTATCTATCTATCTATCTATCTATCTATCTATCTATCTATCTATCTAAAATCTGGATTCATTTAGTGAGCGTGTGATAGCTTTTTTAAATCAGCTCTAACATCCCTCCATCGCTCTCTCCTCTCTCTGCAGGTTGACCTGTCACCATGACAACAGAAGCAGGCTCTGAGACCGAGGTGAAGGAGAAAGCAGAGGAGTCAGCTGCTCAGCCGGACCAATCGGAGAAGGCAACAGAAGAGACCAAGGAAGTAGCGAACGCAGAGGGAGAGGAGAAGGAGAAAGAGAAGGAGAAGGAGAGAGAGGGGAAGGACGGAAAAGGAATCTCTCGATACTTGCCAACATGGCTTAAGAAGCAGAAGTCTCAAAGCCAGGTACAGTAAAGTCTCACACTGTCACTGTTCTATTGTCTAGGCTGAATAAGAAATAGAAACTCCAGCTTCAATTATTCAGCAGAAAATGTCAATCATATAATAACTGGGAATTAAGTAATACAAGTTTTAAATGTCTGTTTTTCCCCCCCTGACCTATGAAGACCTCTCCGACCAAGGAGGCCCCGCCCACACAGGAAGCCATCGGCACGGTGACGGGGGAGGAGGAGGGGCCGGCCCCAGCAGTGAACGGTCACGCAGAGGAAGTTGAAGAAAAGGAGGCAGTCAAGTCAGAGCAAGTGAAGGAAAAAGAGGCAGAATCTCATTCCAACGCCAGCGCAGACACTGAGGTACCAGCCACACCCCATCAGCACACACGCACACAGACACACAGACACTGGAGATAAAGGAGACAGGTGGTCTCCTATTAGTCTGCTGGCACTCTGACAAATCACACAAGTCTTAGTTCAAGCTGACATCCACCCAACGCATACATAAACCTCTACAGTTAGTTAGGAAATGACAGAGATGTGATGAATTCAAAACCAAACAGAAAGTCATTTTTTCTGACTTCCATGGTTGCCTCGTGCCAGGTTTCAGATGTTCTGCCTGGTAGCAGTGTGTGGTCCGGAGGCAGGGCACCTCTGATCTGAAGGCACACAGCAGAAAAAACACCCTCCCCTTAAAGCGATAGGTCAACATTTTGATAGTGTTTTTCGGGGGAGTGTGTATTGAACTCCTTTTTGGAACCAGATGTGAATCTTTGTGGTCGGTCCACCTGGTCATTAACTTACCGCTCCTGAGCAACAGTCTGGCAAACAACAACAAGCATTATTACTCCATGTAGTTGAGCCTGGCAGTAGTTTGAACAAACTACAGCCAAAAAAAAAAACTACTTCTACTCATTATACTCATTTAACTCAGCATTAAATAAATCAACATGTGGTACATATGAAACAAAATATAATAGCCTACAAAACATTCACATGCAGAATTATGCCTCTCAACTCATCGTTATTTTTTAAAGAAAAAAGCTGACATTTTGGGTCAACATCCTGTTGGTTCACCATAGACACATTGGGTAATATAAAAAGAAAATGAAAATTCTACCCCAATGCCCACTCGTAAATCAGAAATGTAAATCAGTCAACAACAAAAAATACAAAGTGGTCGACATATTCTAGATCAGTTTGTCTGGAACAACAATGTTTAAAACCATGACAGGAACGCCAGGGCCAGCCGATCAGAGGCAGCGTTGGCTTGGCATGTCATGACATGATGCATGCCTTTTTTCAAAGAGAGTTCTGGAACACAGTAATGGTAAAATAAAATGTATATAATAAAGGTCTTTAAAAAAAATAGTGCATGTTATTGGCCAAAATTGTAGTTTGTAAATTGAGTAGTTAAAATACAAAAAATGACCCAAAATATGTAGTTGAAGTCCCCCCAACACTATGTATTTATTTTTATTTAAAATGGCCCTGTGGATGGAGAGAAGCGTAATTTCAACCCCCTGTATGTTGTGTACTCCTTACCTTACTTTTATACAGTATTATCAACTGGGTGAGAAGAGGAGTCTCACTGCTGCTGCTCTGAATCAACTGCTATGTAAAGGAAGAGTCTACTGTGAATGAATGCATGAAAAATGACTGGGTCTAGTGTGAAGAGAGTATAGCATCAATTTCTTTATTGGATTTGCATCCAAAATGAGTTGGAAACACAACGTTGAGGATTGTATGGCATGTAGTGAAGTCAGTTATTAGTCACAGAGGTGAAGCCACAACTAAACTGCCCCCCACCCCCCCTCTCCAAAGCCAAAGTGCTTTGCCTAAACAAATATCCTCCCTTCTCAGCATAGCACATGTTATTGTGGACACAATCTGAAAATGAGGAACTTGTAAGTGTAAGTAAGCAGGGGGATGGACGGCTGTAGGACAGATCACTGGATACTGTCTTTCACAACACTGGCAGTTCACAGCAGGACAGGCAGACTGTTTCAAACTGCTGCTCAAGCAACAGAAGAGAGAGAGAGAAACACACACACACACCCACACAAAGCTGTTCTCCTTCATACTCGTCGTGCACACGCATAAACTGTTCCATCCAGCCATCACATTAAGCCACCCAGGCCCACCCAGTGACATCAACACTTCACTAATCAGGCCAAAAGAAACGCCTTGGAGTCTCTAAGAACAAATGCAGACAAGAAGGGGAATTACACAAGGAGGGTGATAGGGAAAACAGTGTTTCCTCTCACTGACTTTGGGGGTTTTAGATGATTTCCTTCATGAGACCGAACAAATGACTTCTCTAAAGAAGAGCGGCAGTTTTTATGTAATCGCCACAGTGGGAGACTCTGATCCTCTGAGGCTCTGACGTTACTTTTTCCCCCCCTTTTTTTTTTTCTTCTTGCACCTTTGTCAGCCTGCCAAGGAAGAGAAGGTAGAAGAGAGCGCCGAGCAAAGTCCCGAGGAGACCAAGCAGACGACAGAGGGAGAAGGAGCAGAGCAGGAGAAGAAGGACCAGGAGGTGCAAGGTGAAGAGGAGGGAGAAGGCCAGACCTCCATTTTCCAGTCTCCTCTTCGTCTTGTGAGGAAAACCAAGATGAAACTGGTGGTGTGTCACGTGACCCTACTGGACGGGACCGATTTCACCTGTGAGGTGGAGGTAAGAGACGGATGATTAAATCTTTGCTCAAGATAACATATTTCTTTCTGTTTGTAACAGCAGTGTGCTGTTCTCCTGCTGCAGACACAAGGGGCAGACTTCTCACATTTCCTCTGAATCAGTTTAGACAAAAATAAGAATTTAGTTTAGGACCGTTCCAGGGTTATTATAGTTAACTAAAACTAAAACTAGCAGTGAAAAAATGATTTAGTAAACTGAAATAAAAAATAAAAATGATGAGAACTAAATAAAAACTACAATGAGCAATGCAAAACTAACTAAAACTAAAGTTCAGTCAGATAACATCAGCTTAGTTGTAGTTTTCTTAGAGATGTCTAAAGCTGCAGGAAGACGCCACAGCTCAATATGGGACGACTTGGAGTGCGACCCACAGGTAGATAAGAGTGAATGGAACCTGATGAGGACTGATGGGAACATTATGGGATGCAAATAAAAGGGAAAAATCCCACAAATTTGGAAGTTAATCTTCAGAGGTCTGACAGAGGTTTTCTCCTACAACCTGAAATAAGACTAAATAAAAACTAGTCAATTCCTCAAAACTAAAAACTAAACTAAAACTGCTCCATCACTTGTTGAACTCACTAAAACTAAACTGTAATAAAAAAGCAAACTGAAAAACTAAAGAACATTTTAAAACTGTAATAACCTCGGTCTGTTCTGATTACATGGGTTCCAACCAATGAGTCATAGTCCATGTGTACAAAATCTCTGAATGTGATGGAACATGAGGAAAGTTTTAATGTGTCACGGGTAGAGTCAAGATAGAATAGGCACCGTTTCTATCAGCATTTCTCTACCTGATGTGACTCCTTCAGTGTGTGAGAGGCGGATTAGACACCGATATTCAACACACATCACTGAGAATCAACAAGTCGTCTTTTCATAAGAGGGAAGTTACAGCGACACATCGTCCGTCTCATGTCGCTTTGAAGTAAGACACACGTGAGACCCGGTGTGTCAATGATGTAATCACTAATAGGATCAGATCTGGTGTGTCTGTTTTATGTGGGTGTGTGTGTGTGTTTGTGTACACACAGGAGTGTTGGGGTCTTTAACTTTCTGACTCACAGTGCAGTTATGGCCGAGGAACCCACTCACAGTGTTTGGGTGTGGTCTAGGGGATAAATGGAGAGCAAAGCAGAGCTCGCTGCAGGGGCTTGTCTGGTGACCAGTTCACACACACACACACACACACACACACACACACACACACACACACACACACACACACACACACACACACACGAAAACCTGGCAGATTATGGGGGTCCCACCAGATTAGCGTTCTGCATCTGCTACTCCAACAAACACGTGCCCGACTACACACTCATACATGTAGATATTCACATCACATGTCCCTCACATTTCTGTCACAGGCTCTGACTAACAGTTTACAAGGAACTGTGAAAGAATCCCTACGCTTAAAGAGGAACTATGCAGGATTTTTTACCTTAATTAAACAGCTTCAGAGTACTAGTGCTGGTTAAAGGGATAGTTCAACATGTTGGCAAATTGGCCCATTGCCATAATCCCTATAGTCATAGCAGGAGGTCTTTTACCTTTAATTGTCGGTGCAAGCTATTTTTAGAACAGCGGAGCAGAGCAGCGTGCTGCTCAGAGCTACGCTACGGAGGCTAATGGGATTTCTTGGTTTCCCTCATCAAATTCATCAAATACACAATCCAACAACTCCAAAACGCTCTGATGGACAAGTTCATTGCACATTCACCACGCTATGAGATAATAACGGACATTACAAGACGGAGTTTTTGAGGTAAATTCAATTCCAGCGTGGTGAATGTGCAGGTCCCAACTTGTAACAAATCTACCCCTAAAGTATAAGGATTTAAATACCCAGTGGCTCTTTTGAGTGTATGTTTTTCTCATTATTATCACAACTCGTGGTTAAAACTGTTTTTTTCCCCCCAAGTTGCGTTTAGCCGTACCCCTCCTCACATTCCCACACTGACTCCCAGTCAGTGGGAAGCTGCCTAGAATAGCCACCATGCAGGTTCACTGGAACTGTTAACAGCTGAGAGCCTGCTTCATCTCCAGGTCTAGAGTTTTCCCATTTGCGGCGCTGAGATTTTGGAACCGGCATCTTTACCACGGTGAACCCGCTTCCTAATCTCCAGCTCGCCAACGCCCCGCCGCCTGCCTCCGAGTGTCTACGGCTGTTTGAACAGTAGCTGCTTTGTCTCACAACAGATAACGCTGATACTGCAACTAACTGCTATTGTCCTAAAGTGCACACACATACACACACACACACAGTCACACACACACACACACTGGCATAGTTAGGTTGTGAGAGGCAGAGATGCACAATGCATTCCAGAGATTAAATTTTCTCTTTTGCCCAGCCGACCTCCAACACACACACATACACACCAGTTTTAGAGTCTGACTCCCTCTCCATCATCCGTCCATCCATCCATCCATCCTATTTATTAACCGATGGCATCAAACTTATTACAGGGTAATAACTTAATACATATTTTATTAGTTGTAGGTCTTAAACCTGGCCCGGGCTCCACTGAGGTTCAGAGGAGAGTCTTGGTGTCACATGGTCTTAATGCTGTTTCTAAGAATTTCATTAGTATTGGTTACAGCAGGGTTTTAGTGTCACACGGTTTAAGAAGCATTTCATAGAATTTCATTAGGTTCCAGTCAGACATGAGTTAAGTAGTCTTTGCAGATATTAGGTGCAGAGCAGTGTATGTGCTGCTCTGTGTTCAGAAAACAACAAGACAAGCATCTCAAGTTCTTTCTAGGACTTTGGTTCGTCATGTTGAAGAGATTTAAACCTCATTCATCGTCGTAATTTATTGAAGCAATAAAATGTGGAAGTATTTTCTAGACTTTTATATTTTTGCAGTGCACATTTGGAGAAGCCTCTCAGACCAGTGTTTCTGTCTCGCACTAACGATGCATAACAGACGGGAGACAGAGTTTCCTCCCCCCTTCGTGTAATATTCCAGATCAGTAACCGCCTGCAGATGTAACGCACTGGTCCTTTAGGTAGTGCCTTGCTCGGAGGCACATTGGCACAGACACAGAGGCCCTGAAAGGTCACATTGTCACATTCTTCGGGAGTCCAGAATGCAGCTACACTGTGTGTGTGTGTGTGTGTATGCGGCGCGTGTTTCCGCAGTTGTCTTCAGCTGTCCCAGGACCAGAAGAAAAATGCACTCTTTCATCCTCTCTCCGGCGCTTTCCACCACGCTGTCTGCTCGTGGGTCTGCCTAGCGCCGTCCAAACACCAGAGTCACTCTGAGGCCGCGCTGCTGACTAACCCAAAAGAAATGAACATTATTTAAGGATTTCATTCTTTCTCCTCTTTTTTTCCCCCCCACCCTCTCTCTCTCTGTCTGACCTTCTGGCGGTCCAAAGAGTGCCATTATGTGTTTGTGTGCGTGCACTCTCCAGCATGTACGCATGGATGTGTGCTAAATGTCATTGTCATAGCTGAGTGTGGAGGATTTTTATTGCCAAGGCTCCGTCGGCCTTACGAAGGAATGTGTCTCCCCAAGACAGATGGAGAGATTGAGCAAAAGGAGCAGGAGGAAAATGAAACAGATGGAACAGAGATGCTTTGACTGAGAACTATGGACAGGAAGTGAAGAAGTGTCTCACTCAGGGCTTCCACCAATGATTATTTTTCCCACTATAATTAGATTTTGTTGAATAGTGGATTATGGGGAACTGATAATTGGTGGGTCTGCTGACCTCAGATAAGCGTTTGTAGGTGGATGGATGGATGGAGAGTATTTAGTAGCTACAAGGACTAAAGATATTCAAAAGCTGTCTACTACTGAACAAACAGCACTTACAAATGAAGTCATCTTTCACATGCTTTTGACTGATAAAATCAGATAATAGCACAGTTTTTAAAGGAAACATGACACAAGATTTTGAAATGTGATGTGCTCATCCTCCCAAAGTCTTTATCTTATCTATATTGGATTATTCTATTGAAGCTGCTTTGACTCAATAATTTCCAGCAAAGGAAAGATTAATTAATTGATTAATAAAGTATTATTCTATTCTATACCATTATCTATCCAGCTCTTACTAGTACTTGTTCATTTTGTTACAGATAGTTAATTCTGCTCGCAATTCATAGATTGGGCTGGTTTGTCTCAGCCAGTTGCTCAGTGTAAAACAAGGATGTGAACTAAGGTTATTAGTTAGACTCACATAGAGGCGGCTTTTGTTTTAACAGTTTGTTATTAGCTGAGCAAGCGCAATGAAAGACGAGCAACAAAACAGATGAAAATATCTATTTCCTGTTTGTCGATGGGTGAAAAGGTTGGTTCTATGAAGTGAGGCTTAGTGTTGCATAGTATTTTAATATTTGATTCCCTTTCACATTAGGGACCCACCGATCTGATATTAAGATTGGATATTGGCCCAGATATTGACTAAATAGCTCGATCTATTCACTTGAATTCTTTGTTTCTGATGTGTGCTACATCATCAATGAGTTGTGTTTGAATCTCTCTCTCTCTCTCTGTCCCTCCACAGAAGCGAGCTAAGGGCCAGTACTTGTTCTTTAAGGTGTGTGAGCACCTTAATCTGATGGAAAAAGACTACTTTGGACTGATATACAAGGACAGCCATGAACAGAAGGTTTGTATCCACACACACACACGCAAAGGCCAAACAAGTCATTAATGTACACACGTTCATCTGGATAGTGTTTCCCACTGTGACAGAGGTTAACTGTCCTCTTGCTCTGTGTCTTTTCGTGTGCTGCAGTGTTGGCTGGATCCCACCAAGGAAATCAAGAGACAGATCCGCAGTAAGTTTGACTTTTCTTCGTTTGTTTTGGATTGTGTCTCAGAGATATGAAGGTCTGTCCATCTATCCTCCGTCCATCCCTCTGCCATAGCAGGCTGAGGTCTTTCACAAAGAGCAAGGACCCCAACTTGTCAGTCAAAAGGCAGTGAATATAATATAAAAGTATTCAATAGATAAAGTGGAGCAGGTGCCGTTATATCAGAGGGAAAACAAACTGCATCACAGTAAAGTCAATCTGAAGCTTTGTTTTTGTTTTTGCGTGCAGCATACAGTACCTGTACCTCTAGAAAAGTTGCACTTATTAATTTGATAACATCCATAGACCTTGTTTATCTGTCTTTTGTAATTATTTTTCTCAGGATTCTGGAGGAATATGCCCATAACTCTGTTTTTCTTATTTCTTTTCCTCCTCTTTTAACTATTAAAGTCAAACCAGGCTTTAAATCACAGGCTGAGAGTAAAAGTCACACTTTTAAGACAAAAACATATGAAAAGAACATATAATTTAGTCTCATAAAGGGTTATTTTAGAGTTAGTACATGTGTGAGGACCGTGTGTGGTTTCATGTGGATGTGTGAGCATCACAGACTGCGGTGAGTGTGTACATGCCTGTGTTTTTGTGGCTTGGTTGCTGTGTGCGTCTGTGGTTCATGGATGAGTGGTGTGCGTCTGGTGTACATTTTTCTGTCTGTGGACATTTATACAGAGAGAGAGAGACACACACACACTATGTTATCACGTGTGCCCGTGTACATGTGAGTAAAATGCCTCTGCCTATGAGAGTGCACATAAAAGTACCATACAAACAACAAGCTCCACACAATTCAGCTCTGCAGCACTAACAATCCACACTCAGCCATCACAACTCTGAGTGAGTCACTACTCACTACTGGGACCTAAACTTTTGTTATTGAGGATTTTAAGCATCATTCTTGTAAAAGAAAGAAAAGGCAAACCAAACAATTGAAACAGCTACAACTTCACATTAAAAGTAAAGTTGACTTTTATGATGAAGCAGTCACAGGAAATGCAGTATGTATGTACAGGTCAATTTTCCTAACAGATTTCCTCAGGTTATTGTTTACTTGTGTGTATGGAGGCTCTGTCTATGGTTGAGCTCTACACCTGAGGCTTCTGGCTGCGTTGCCGCCGGCTACAAGTGTGTGGGTGTGTCCACTTGTTGTGTTTCTGGCTATCTGCCTTAAGGGTGGGATACAATAATGGAGAACAAGGTTAAATTCCACATGTGAACTAAAACAAGACCACAACAGTGAGGTGAATCTGCTCAGAAAAGCAGTTACTAAACAATCGGAAGTAGTAAACATCCTTTAAAGGGATAGTTCAACATTTTGGCAAGTTTGCCTATTGCCATAATCCCTATAGTCATAGCAGTAGGTGCATTACCTTAAATTGTCGGTGTGAGCTGTTTTTAGATCGGCGGGGCAGAGACGCTAGCTGCTCAGCTAAGGGAGGCAAATGGTACTTTAGCTTTTCCCTCATCAAACTCATCAAATACACAATCCAACAACTCCAAAACGCTCACATGGACAAGTTGTGACCTATACATTCACCACGCTATGAGATAATAATGGAACGTTACGAGACGGCGTTGTTTTCGGGGCAAATGCAGAGCTGGAACCATATTCCCAACATGGCTGCTGGGCAGAGTGACTTCAAAAGCGCAAGGAGAGTATTTGCTTTAAGTGTCGTAATATTACCTTAGAGCGTTTTGGAGTTGTTGGATTGTGTATTTGATTAGTCGGATGAGGGAAAGGCCAGGCAAGTACCATGAGCCTCCGTAGTGTTAGCTGAGCAGCTCACGTCTCTGCCCCGCCAATCTAAAAACAGCTTGCACCGACAATTAAAGGTAATGAACCTACTGCTATGACTATAGGGATTATGGCAATAGGCAAATTTGCCAAAATGTTGAACTACTGCTTTAAGATTTTGCAAGGGAAAAAAATGTCGGAAAATGTGGACAGAACTGAACAATAACTATGAACAAATGCGCTCCAAGTAGGTGAAGTATCTGGTATCAGAGCTAGACTGAGAGCCAATGAAAATGAAACCAGGACCACAACATGGAGCTGTCTGAAGTCAACTGATTTCCACCATCCATGGAGATTCAGCTGTGAATCTGTCAGTCCTCATGTCCAACCTAAGTGCCCCTGGAAGTCAGATGTCCTCGGGTACTTGTGGCTGAGTTCCTTCTTAGATTTCACTTGTTTAGATAATGAGAACAAGGTTTGGTCTTACGCTCAAGGTCATGCTTCATTTCGCTGGAAGTGGAGCATAAAAGCTGAGGAGTCTGGATTTAGTCCAGTCAGTAGACGGCTGCAGCGCATGTGGCTGTTGTTAATGTTTAACAGCAGGATTCATGGTCCTCCCATAATTAGAGCAACTTTTGGGTGCCGCACCATGCCCATACTGTCAGTGCATTATCATGATAACATTTTCAGTCAGTTCACTTGTTCACTATGTTGAGAACCAATATGCAGAAGTTTTGATTGTGTGCGCTTTATCATACAGAGATGCATAAGTAATAAAAAGAGGAGCTGAAGTGACAAAGTTAAACTGGAATTCAAACTCTTTTACCTACCTTGCAAACTGGAATTCCACTCGTGCTTACATTTTGCAGGGTCATAAAAGCAAGCATGTGTGTCTAATTTCTATTTAGAAAGATATTCTTTTAAAGGAATAGTTCACCCGGAAAGGCTGGGGTAAGGAGGGAGACTGCTGAGAAGAAGTAGAGGAACTGTTGTCAGGAAAAACATAATGGTCTTATGGAGATGTGAGGATGTGTGATACTGTATATATGTACGTGTGTATATATTCTATACATCATGCGGAGGAGTGAAGAGTGGTTGCAGTTGCATAGAAAGAAGAAAATGCTCACAAGAGACTCCCAGAGCACTTAGTGCTGCCAGCAGAACATACAAACTCAATCTGCCTCCAGACGTTCCTCATACACTTAACACACATCGATATCCGCCCACCAGCACACACACACACACACACACACACACACACACACACACACACACACACACACACACACACACACACACACACACAGACACAGACCAGGAGACAGCATTATCTGCTCTCACTGCTTTTCATTGTTGTATCAATGTTTACAGGGACAAAGTGGTTTTAGTCCAAAAAGTGATGCAGCGAGTGTTGCTGTTGAATTCCCTCATGTGATTTGTGTCCTCCATCCGTCCTGCTCCTCTGGGCTGCAGCTGTGTGTGTGTGTGTGTGTGTGTGTGCGTGTCGCAGTCTGTCCATTTGTGCATGTGTGTACGAGTCTGTGACCTTGGGGGAGGAAGTGGTCGCGATGTGATGTCAGCTTCTCCCGACTTGGACTTTCCAGACGATTGGATCACCGTCTATTATCATGTGTGTGGTGTGCGCAGTGTGCACTTGTGTATGCGTGTTGTTGGGCGCAGCCACACAGCACAGAGGAGATGGATCTATCTGGGGGAGACAGAGCAGCACGCAGGCGTGGCAACATGGCGTCCTGCAGGATGGAGAATAGGAAATTGAAGATGATTGAGATGAAATTAGACAGGAAGCCAGGAGGCCCAGTGATGGAGATATTAGAGCTGATACGGTTGCTCCACCATGTTTTTGTTTCTGATGATGATGATGAAGATAAAGATTACTGTTTGGTATTCGGTCAGGCTAGAAACAGGTTATGCAATACCAGATCTGCTGTGTGTGTGTATGTGTGTGTGTGCCTGTGTGAGATGTACTGTACCGAGCTTAGTGCTTTCCAAAAGCTGTTCTGCATTAGTTGCCCTCACTCACGCCCGCTTCTCTCGCTCTGTCATCTCGAACACACACACACACGGCTGGGCAGAGGGATGGATCTGATTGGACAGAACAATGAATAGACGCATAGAAAATACAGACCATTGTGCTGAAAATCACTTTGAATAATAATATCCCCTTTCTCCAGGTAACAACTGGCAGTTTGCATTCAACGTCAAGTTCTACCCTCCTGACCCATCACTGCTCACTGAAGACATAACCAGGTATACACACACACACACTCATGACAATGTTACATCTACATTCATTGACTTTTTCTGGCCACTTTATCCCTCTTTAAGGTTGTTTTAGTAAATGTGTTGGCGAAACAGTTGCTGTGTTTTTGGCCTCCACCACCACACTAAATATCTGACTCTCTCTCTTTAAATGTTCCTCTAGTGGGTGTTCGTCAGCCTGTCACTGACTCGACTTGATTTTTTTCATTTTGAAATGAGGTTAATAAGTTTGAGCCAGGAAAAGCTTTTAAGTAACATAACAAAACAAAACAGTGATCAGAAAAAGGTAAAAATTATCTTTCTGGCTTAAAGAAACTGCAGAAATACACAATAACGCTCTGAGTGTACTCAAAATAAGCATTTTATTGACAATCAAAACCTATTGATAGGTTAAAGGTACAGTGTGTAATTTATTTGGCTTTTTATTCACAAAAATCAAATATTGCTTTTATAGATACGTATTTATTTAAGTCTAATCACAATCGCATATAAATTAAAGCTTTCTCGTAGCTTAGAATGAATTGTTTACAAATACATGGTGGCAGTCCACCCAACAGAAGCTGCCATGTCGCATCGCCATCTTTGAATATGGTAGCTGAAAGGGGACAAACTTGGTGAGCGCCATTCATTTTGTTTAATACATGGACCGCTCCAGTTCAACTGTAGCCGCTTACAGACCTAACAGAGCTAACGGCGATACGAAGCTAAGCTTTTGGTCCTCGGAAGCCACCGTCAATTTGCCAACTGAATGCTCGATGTCTCTGTTCCCTTCCCATTTTACACACTAGACCTTTAAGGTTTACAATTATTGCATCTGAGCTGTGCCCAGTAATGACTGGAATGAATGGCCAGTCATAACACATGGCGGTATTGTGCACATCTTAAATTCATTTGTATTTATACATATGCACACACACACCCAGGCATGCTTTAAGCACACAGCATTTAGGTTCAAGTGATGTCTAATGGAGCGAACAGGTTCTCTGATGGTTGCAGTGAAAGGCTAATTGAGGACACACTCATCGACACATTCTCCCCTTCACTGCTGCTGCTCCTCCAGCACTATGCAAGGATCACTTTGCCTGTTCATCTTTTTGTTAAGTTGAAATATGAGGATTTATAGTAACTCCCAAGCTGTTTATCGCAGGATTTTCTGTACTATGTTGATTCATACTGGCTCAGTGAAGAGAAGCCCTGGGACTGGATGACTGGGGTTTAAGCCTCCGTGTCAGCAAGCATCGAAATGACTCTGAGCCATATTTCCAGAAGCCAGGATGAAACATTTACCAGCAGCCTGAGGTGTCTGCATCAGCACCATACACATCATGAATTCTTCCATAAAGTTTTACTGCAGAGGACAGCTGACTCTGTTGTAAATCCACTCGGTGGCTGGACAGTTCACTGAGAGCAAACGTACATGTTATGCAACCTGTGTTGTGTTATGGTGAGGATTACAACAAACCAGTGTACCAGCACACACAACGGTACACAGCAAAAACAGCACAACAGGGTCGTTTAATCCACAACCAGCTGACCCAGTGCCTGGACCTCACAGGAGAGCTTCACTTTATCTTTATGTTTCCCTAAATGTTAAAAAAAAAAGTTTTACATCCTTTTTTTGAGTCCAGTTCAGTGGAAAAACACTTGTCCTCTCCACGTCCCTTTCTTTCAGGTACCTGTTGTGCCTGCAGCTCCGTGAAGATGTGGCTTCTGGTCGACTGCCTTGCTCATTTGTCACTCACGCTCTGCTGGGGTCTTACACGCTGCAGGTATAGTACTGTGCATGTTAACAGGTGGCTGAGGAGCCACCAAGTGAACAGTTTCTAGCTGTGGCTCTGTGTGTTAGTGGAGGTGAATTGACTTTTCCTCTGCTGGTTTCCAGGCAGAGCTTGGTGACTACGAACCCGACCAGCCTCGGCCTCTGGACTACATCAGCCAGCTGACCTTTGCTCCCAATCAGAATAAAGAGATGGAGGAGAAGATTCTTGAACTCCACAAGTCCCACAGGTCAGAGAGGACATGCTCAGTCATTAAAAGCGTTTTACTTATTGTTGTAATGTCAAGTACTGTCTGATCGTAACATAACGGCTGTAGCCTCTGTGTTATTTTTAATCTGAAGGTGTTTGTTGTAACTTGTCTCCTGTGTGTGTTTAGGGGAATGACTCCAGCACAGGCTGATGCACAGTTTCTAGAAAATGCCAAGAAGCTGTCCATGTACGGAGTCGACCTGCACCATGCTAAGGTACAAATGACTTCCTCTCTTCTCTTTCTCTTTCTCTTCTCTTCTCTTCTCTTCTCTTCTCTTCTCTTCTCTTCTCTTCTCTTCTCTTCTCTTCTCTTCTCTTCTCTTCTCTTCTCTCTTCCTTCACCTCATCCTCTCCTCTCCTCTCCTCTCTTCCTCCACCTCATCCTCTCCTCCACCTCATCCTCTCCTCTCCTCTCCTCTCCTCTCCTCTCCTCTCCTGTCGACATCATGGGAGTAGCAGAATTTCTTTGATGTAGGGCGAATGTGCCAGTGTGTCTGCATGTTTGTGTCACTGTGTGTGTGTCAGCTGTACAAACACTTGGGGAGTCCATCGCCATGGGAACAGCCAGTCTCTCTCACTGGGATAGCAGGTCATCAGCAGACTGCGTGCATGTTTCCATGTGTGTCTGTCTGAGTGTGTTTGTGTGTTTTTGTGCAGGAGAGGCAGAGAAGATGGGGGGAATATGCATGAGAGAGAGGAAGGGGGGGAATCCTAAAATAGAAAGAGAGAGGATGTGAGAGTGAGGACACTGAGAGGAGACACAGAGAAGGGGGACAGAGACAGAGACGAGGTTGGAGTGAGACAGAGAGAGGCCAGTCCCCTTTAAGGACATGCTCCACTTGTTTTTGACACAGACACAGAGAACCAGGGGAAAAGATGAGGGAGCGTTTCAAATGTTGAAATCTTTTTTTATGGCATACCAAAGTTGTGGGAATTCGAGCAGCAGATCTATTTCTGTCCTGTGCCATTAATTTGTTGTGCAAGTTTCATAACCGCAAAATCCACAAAGAGACCCTGTCAAATACTGTTTGTCGCACTACACTGGATCATCAGAATCATGTTGAACTAACACAGATGAATGTGTCTGTGTTTAACCACAGAAAAAAGACCGACACTTTTGACCCTTCTTAGTTGTGTCCAAGGCTTTTCTAATCTGGTGTCTGATGGTGAAGTTGGGTTCACCACAATCATTTCTTTTTGACCTGCATCAACTGGGTGATTGTTCTTATCTCAGCATGGGCACAATAACAGGACACTTGTGGAGCGGTGGTGAATGCTGTTTTTGTTGCCAGTCCCTCACAATTAAACGCCAGTAGCTGATTTGTTGATTCCCACACAAGAAGATCTAAACCATTTTACGATATGTCTGCTGTTTCCTCCTCCTCCTTCTTTTTTTCTGCCTTCTTCTTCGTTGGTTTATTTATGAACGTGAAACTTGCGAAACGTGCTCTCTGGTTGGCTGGATTTTCCATTTGGGCTGCCGCACAAACATGGCAGCGCAAGATGGCGACACTCTCTACAGCAAGACCCTTGCTATATGTAGACATAAAAGAAGAATTATAAGGTTACCAAACCAATTTTATTTTATTGCGATTATACACAAATATTATCATGGGTAGTATCTGTGTCAGATTTTGCCAATAAACCTTGACAAATATTACACACTGGACCTTTAAACAAGAAAAGGTACAAAATACTACAGACACTAAACCCCAATGTGACTGGGAAGTTTACTGACATACAGTAACACCAATATTTGTTAGCAGCAGGAAATGCAGTTATCCCATCAACTGATTATAATGCATGTCCCATAATAAAGTTCATAGTCTGACATCAGTAGGGACAAAAATACCTGAACACATAAAATGGATTTAGACTTTATTAACTGCACTGAAAATTCAAACCCTGCAGGTTTCAGTTAATTTCATTTCTTTTTTTTTCTATATTTATAGAATATTTGAACTTCACCTGCTCTGCTACATCCACCGTTTATTCCAGCAATTAATATTAAGCAATACTGACCAAAATGAGCATCTGCAACATGTGGTTGGCAGTACCTTCATAACTCCTGTCCAGGCCCTGCTGTCCAGAGCGAGTGACTCAGCCAGAGTGATCACAAGTTAATCTTCAAACACCACATGCTTCTCGCCGCAGCCACTGAAAAGTGACTGTTTATTCAGTGAAACAACAGGGAGCTAATGGAAACTAGTTTTTCTGACATCCACAGAGCTGAAGTGTCTCTGCAGGGGCTGCACCGGTACAGATCAGCTCAGATCGATCAGCAGCTAATAGCGTGGCAAAGCCATGTGATGTGTGTGTCCCAGTAAAACTGGCCATTATCAACATATTGCCCCCTCCATTAGTCAAACAGATTTTTCCTGTGTTTATTCACTACTGTAATCAATATCCCCCCCCTCACCATTACCAGATGGCCTTGGACTTAAAAGCTTTGTTAGTGAGTTAGTCTGCCCGCTAACCATGTTACTGCACTGAACAACAGTGTTTGTGTGTGTATGTGCTAATTGAGTTTTTGTTGACCTTAAGCAGACTACTTTAGAAATCAATTGGCTTACAGTATGATCTGATTTAGCCAAACAAGTGGCTAAATTTACAGCAGTTTCACAGAGATTAATCCATAACGTCATAATAAAATATATTTTGTGTACATTTGTATGTGTCTGTTGCAGGATTCTGAGGGCGTGGACATCATGCTAGGTGTGTGTGCCAACGGACTCCTGGTTTACAAAGACAGACTTCGGATTAATCGTTTTGCTTGGCCCAAAATACTCAAGATTTCATACAAGAGGAACAACTTCTACATCAAGATCAGACCAGGAGAGGTACTTACCCAGGCACAGACACACGCTGTGAACACTGACATTTCCTCTGTCCTGCACACAAGAATGCAACAGCAGAAATAATCCTCTCGAGTGTTAACACACACACACACACAGCATACTGTACATAGTTGGAGGCAGTTTCTCCAGTTGTGGGTAAAATCTCTTCCTTTTTGTTTCTTTGACAGACAGAGCAGTTTGAGAGCACGGTGGGATTCAAACTCCAGAATCACCGATCTGCCAAAAGGCTGTGGAAAGTCTGTGTGGAGAACCACAGTTTCTTCAGGTGGACACACACTCACACACTCACACACATTGAAGAACATGTGCACTATAAATAGACAAAGATTTCAGAGATTTACATTCTTGTGTGTAGAGTATTCAAACAGGTTGTTAGATAACGTTCACTGAAAAAACGTCAGATTCATCAGGCTCGAGACTATTGCTGTGTCTCAATTAGAATACTTCCATACTTAAACTAAGTATTTTGAGTATGTAGATGTGTCTCAATTCACAAGTATGTCAACATGCAGTGTACTGTAAGAACCCGGGTGGTTTCACTCAAAACAGTCCAAAAGTTGAGTGTGGAACATTGGACACTTCACACCCTCAACGACCGCCGTCGTGGCTACGTAGTGGAGTATAATATGTAAATCAACACACCGGCAGGCAAATGTTTTCCGCAAGTAAGAAGAGCCGGCTCACGCGGCGACGTAATGTTCACCTCGCATTAAACAGGTGGCACATACAAATGAAAAAAAGGACGAGTAAATCATTCAGTACTGCTTATTGATATAACAAACAAAACACAACACAACAATGGTATTCGATTTGAGACAACACTAACCGTCGAAATTCGCACACAGCAGAAGTACCGTATGTATCGTATACTACAGCTGAGACACAGCATACAATATCTAGTCTAGTTTAACTAGTCTGATACCTGGGGTAATAACACTGGGCATGGGCCGGTATGAGATTCTGACGGTATGATAACCTTGAGCAAAAATATCACGGTTTCACGGTATTACGGTACTGCAGTTACAGCTCTAGAAATGTGTTGTTTTGAAATGAAAAAAAAAAGTTTTAACTGAACTTTTATTTTATTTTTTACAACAAATTGAACATTTAGATCATTAGTAAATGTGTATCAAGTTCAAATAAATAATAAATAATTTATTCTCAATAAAATTAAATTGCAGGCATTCTAACCCTTATACAGTCCTATACATGAGGCAATTTCTTTGGAAACAAGCCTCAAAAGGTATTGTAGCGCAGGAACAGTTGGCCGGAAAATTTTAGTGGTTTTGAAACCGTGACTTTTTCATACCGTGGTATACCTTGAAACCAGTAATCGGCCCATGCCTATTAGGGCTTTGACCACGAACTTCGATATTCGAATATAATTCGAATATTAAAAAAATAACCATATTCGAACGAATATTAGGGCAGCTCTAAATATTCGAACCTGTAATAAGCATTATTTTTGGTAAATGTGTTTGCCTGAAAACATAGTTTTCAATCCAGATGCAAGACTTTTTTCAGCCTGTTAAAGTTGTGAAACGCAAGCTCATTAGCCTTGATCACCTGGGGCTCCTGTACTTACAGTATGACGTTATCACGTCGTTAGCGCCTGACGCCTGTTCACACTTCTTCACTGATAAACAAAGGCGGAGCAAAAGGCTGCGAGTGCGACTCATGGATCTATTATAATACATCTATTATAATACATCTATTATAATACATCCTGTTAAGGCGGCCGCCTTAACAACAAAGAGCTGCCGCCTAAACTAACGTCTTAAAAAAATAAAAATGTAGCGATATTCGCCGCCCCTCCCCCGTCGGACGCTCGCCTTCATCTCCGCATCCTCTCACACAGGACACCACAGCGCGCATGCATATACAGCAGCGGGGAAACACTGACATCCATGGTGCGACCGGACCATAGTTAGGCTACTGTACAAACCACGGAGGGAGAAGTTGAAATATACAGTGTTTCCTCTACATTCATTCAGGAGTGGCGGGCCGTTTTTTTTTTCTTTTCTTAATTGTCGCAAATAGGCTACACCACCGCCGCATGTCATCCGTCCATTCATCTCCGCATAGCGCTGTTTCTTTTTGGCGCACACACACACAACCACACACACGCGCGCGCGCATGCATGAAAGCGAAACTCACCCAATATTTTGCCCCCCCCCCCGGGGGGTCAAAATATTATCAATAAATATTCGAATATATTCGAATATTAATATTAATAAACAAACGAAGTTCGAATATGATTTTTTGGGCAAATGTCAAAGCCCTAATGCCTATAATACACACTAACGCATCTGCACAAAGATGAAAGAAGTGGCCAGCACTGCTGTGAGTGTGTGTCTGTATGTTTGGATGTGTAAGAGGGAGAGAGAGAGGAATAAGCTTTAATATCCTGTTGAAGGGGGGGATGTCTGGATTGGAAACACCCGCCTCTCTCCTCTTCTCTCTCTTTTATTGTAAAGTCAATCAGTTCTAAAATCCCTACTCCTCGACCTTTGTTACCTTTCCTCTCACCTCGTGTCTGTCTCTGATCCCCAGGTTAAACGCTCCAGAGCCTCCGACCAAGGCTCGCTTCTTGACTCTGGGCTCCAAGTTCCGCTACAGCGGGCGGACCCAGGCCCAGACCCGCCTGGCCAGCACCCTCATAGACCGGCCTGCGCCCAACTTCGATCGCACCTCCTCCAAACGCATCAGCCGCAGTCTGGATGGAGGTAACACGCACCGCACGGCGCTCACAAATACACAGTGAAACGTTCCAGCTCCACTCTGAACTATATTAAATGAATGCATAGACAGATGAGGAGAGGAATGGAAGGAATGATGAGCAAGTGGAAGTGGGGTCATGGATGGAGGGATAGTGTGTGTGTGTGTGTGTGTGCGCGTGTGTGCATGTGTGTGAAATGCTCAGTGTCTGACCAGATACAGGAAATAGCTGCAGCATATGTTTCCTGTCACACAGAGAGAGGCTGAAGGAGAAAGGGAAAAATGAAAAGAGAGAATGTTATTTGTATGTCAAAGAAAGAGGCCCAGAGAAATGAAGAGAGCACTAAATGAACAAGTACTCAATGGTTCCTAACTCATAAATGACTGTGCAGTGATCTCATCTGCTGTAGAACTGGAACTGGGACTGAAACCATCAGAGTTTCTACAGAATCATAATACTTTATGATACTCAACTGAGCTCTTTGCACAGTATCAAATATATATTTTATTGTCTTTGGAGAAGAGTGCACATCGTTTTTGTGGTTTTCCGGATTTGGGTTAACAGATCCCACAGTGTGCAGCTGTGTGCTGCTGTTGCATCTGTGTTAGGTTTATTCCACTGGCTTACATCGTCCCCTGCTGGACACACAAATCTACTACAGTACAAGTGGGCATCGTTGTAGAGGAGTAAAGCTTTCAGTTCTGTGAAATACCTGCATGTACAGTCATTTTTGAAGTATCTTTCTTGACTGTTTTGGTTCCTCATGTTTGTTGCTGCTGTGTGTAAAATTGCATTCTGTTTTTATTCTTTCAGCACCTGTGATCAGTATAACTGAGGCCGGCAGGGACACAGCTGAGAACGGACGTGAGCACCGTCTAGAGCTCGCCTCTGACTCTAAGGTGTGTGTGATTGTTAACATATTGTTATTATATATGGTTCAACAGTTTGTGCGTTCACAAAAACAAGTGTTCCGTTATTTGCTGTCTTTATTACTGTCCCACAGGATCTGTTGATGTCTTTTTTTGCACCCGAGACAGACAGATGGTATTTTGTAATAGATGAAATAGATGTATAGTTTATTTTATCTGGGAAACAGTTGGTGGGAGAAGGTGAGACTTAGGTTCTGGTTTAGCGAAGTTGATTTAATGTTGTATACATGAATCCTTAATGTGTCTGCGACAGAAGCATTGCTGTGGGCCCAGTCTGCAGGCCCATCTGCACTTTATCCAACTTTTTTATCCAACACTAGCATGTGGCTTGTATCTGACTAGGAGAAAAACAATGGTAAATCAGGTTTGTCTTTTCTACACCAAACCAGGGATTCCTACAGTATCTGTGATCCTTAAAGAATAAGCCACCAGTGAATCATAGTTGACACCAGAGCTGAATGAAAGCCTGGAGTCTTGGCTTTGTCTGCAGCACCAACAAGCACTGCTTCAGATTGTTGTCTGAAGACATTTAATCCTCCGGATGAAATGACAGAATCATAACCGTCCATGTCAGACAGCTGGGGGCTTTCTTTTACTACCAGGACACTGACTAGGCTTCTGTTTCCTCTGTTGTCACATAATTCTGGAGGTACTTTTTTTCCAGTAGGTGGATCACTACAAGGAACAGGAGGCACCCATCCTTGGCCTTTTGTCTCCTTAAAGGGATAGGGCAAATTTGCCTATTGCCATAATCCCTATAGTTTAGTCTAGAGTAGGTTTAATTGTCGGTGCAAGCTGTTTTTAGATTGGCGGGGCAGAGACGTGAGCTCTGCACGGTATTTCCTCGTTTCCCTCATCAAACTACAATCCAACAATTCCAAAACGCTCTGGTGGACAAGTTGTGAGTTGTGACCTGCACATTCACCACGCTATGAGATAATAACGTATGTACATTACGACGCATGAAGCAAATACTCAGAACTACTTTCGCTTTTGAAGTCACTTTGTCTGCAATGTAATTCTGGTACGGCATTTACCTCAAAAACAACTCTGTCTTCTAACGTTACATTATTATCTCATAGCGTGGTGAATCTGCAGGTCACAACTTGTCCACAAGAGTGTTTTTGAGTTGTTGGATAGTGTATTTGATGAGTTTGATAAGGGAAAGGCGAAAATACAGTGTGCCGTGTAGAGCTCACGTCTCTGCCCCGCCGATCTAAAAAACAACTTGCACCGACAATTAAAGGTAATGAACCTGCTGCTAAGACTATAGGGATTATGGCAATATGCAAATTTGGCAAAATGTTGAACTATCCCTTTTAATATGTGCATGTGTGTGAATAAGAGGGGAGGGACTAGCCTGACAGAGAGAGTCTATTAGCATGTGCAGCTCCAGTCTTGACCAGAGTGTCTGAGGCGGCCGCGCAGCGACGTACGGTTTGAGGCTGAATCCCGTAGAGAGGATCTGTGTGCTGCAGCAGCTCAGCACAGGAGTGTGTATCAGACACCACCGTATGTTGTGCATGTTCCACCCCACACTCCCCCCCTTCTCCCTCCTCCCCCTAACCCTGGCTCACCCCCCCCACCCCCACCCGGCACTGTGGACTGTTTTAACCCTCGTTTAGTGGCGACACCCTGTTGACACTGTTTCTGCACACGAGTGTATTCTGCTCTCTGCTCCACCCTGCTGTGTTCACTTTAACCCACTGTGGTGCTGTTCACTGACTAATGTTATGTCTCTTTCCCTCTTCTCTTTTTTTCCTTCACACACCCTTCGTGCTCTCCTCACTCCCTCTTGCATGACCTCATTCCTGCCATTATTTTGTAAAAAAAAAAAAAAAAATGAAATGATTTTTATTTTTCTCTAATGCACGCTGCTTGTGTTGGATGTTTTGGTTTTAATGTTTAACTTGTTTTACCTCTTTGCTTCTTTGTGGATACTTTGTGTTTGCATGGGTCTCTCCTTTCTTTTCCCCACCTGCTCTATTTCCCACCCCACGTTGTTTTTTTTTCTCTCTCTGTCTCCCCCTCCCTCTCCTTTTCCTCCTTCTACTTGCTGTCTCACTCCATCAGTCAATCTTCATGTTTCCTCTCTCCTTCTCCTCATCATCCTCCCTTTCCTCCATCCCTCCATCCCTCGACTCTATCTCCGAGTTCGACCGCGGACTGTCGGACATCTCCGAAGATGACGACCTTATCGACGACACAGCCGCCTCGCACGGTCCCTGGGCCCCGCCCTCGTACGCCTCCGTCACCTCCGATCAGCAGTCGGACGATTCTGAACACCACAACACACAAACCCTTCCAGCCTGTAACCCGTTCACCGGCTCCCAAACACACAGCGCAGCAGAGGTGTCGGGAGATGAGGAGAGCTGTCTGGCTGAAACCAGAGCAACGTCCCAGCCACCCCCATGGCGGAGCTGGCTGTGTGTCGGGGGAGTGGTCAGATACGTCTCGTTCATCCTGTGTTTTCTCTCCACGTTGGGGAAGAATGGGAAGCGTCTGCCTGCGAGGCTTTTTTCAGGATTAAAAAAGAAGCTGAGCACATTGACCCACACTGTGTCCAAGCTAATATCACAGTCAGCGGAGAATCTAAAGATTTTTACTCTCAGCGCTCCCAGATCTATTTTCCTGAGCATGACTCAGTCCAGATTACGCCGGTCTCTTCATACTTCAGCGAAAAAACTGAACCGTTTTGTGGCCTTTTTCACCTCTTATCTCCCGACTAAGCTGCTTCCAGCTTGTGCTTTGCCACCAACACAGCTTAGTTTGCCCTCTGTGTCTTCTCTCGCCTGTCCTCCACATGTCTCCGCCTTGTCCCCCCTCTCCTCCCTGCCCCTCTCCTCCTACCTGCTCTCTCTCCTGACTCCCTCCTTCTCCTCCTCCTTCTCTCGCTCCAACCTGACCGCCTCCGTCCGGCGCTACCTCCTCAACCCCTCCCCCCTCTTCCTGCCCTGCCTGTTAGTCGCCTTCCTGTTGGTGGTGATGCTGACGGCCAGCCAGTCTCTGGTCTTGGCCCTGATCTTGGCCACGCCCCTCGGCCTGACCCTGTGCTACCTGGAGAACATGGTCTCCAGTCAGCGAAAGGCGGTTCTGCCCGCGTTCACCAGCGAAAGGCTCGCAGAGGATCAGGCCGGCTCTGGTTTCAGCAGACAAGCTCTCTCGCTCACGCACACGCCTCCTCGCATCAGGCACCACGCTCACACAGGTGCCACCTGGACACAAGAGATGTGTGATCCTGCAGCGTGAACGCACACACTCACCGTCCCCCCGCCCCCCCAACCCCCTGTCCTCTCCTGTGTTCCAATGTCACCTCGTTTACCTTACATTTTCTTTCTTCTTACCACCCCTGCACCCCGCCTCCCCCAGTGTGCTGTTCGTAGTGAAGAACAAAGAGTAGATTAAGAAAGATTTATCAAAGTATTTAAATCCAGAGTTGATTTAAAGAGAAAGGATACAGAAAGTATAACTATATTGTGAATATATGACAGCTATATCAGAAAGATATAATAGGAGATTTAAATATAAGTGTGAGGGAGGGAGAGACTCTAAGAATTAACTTACAAAGGCAACATACAGTAACAGAGGAACCTATTCAGAGTTGTTTAAAGCCCTTTCAGATCATTAGTTGAAAGACATAACATTATGAAATTAACTTGTAATGTAATAGATAAATTAGCATAATGACCTTATTTTTGACTAAATGTTGCTGCATTTTGCCTTCGTAGTTCAGAGAATGACTAGTTATAGATTAGATGTTATAACTGTAAATACAGATACATGCCCTAACCCCCCTCAACCCTATACGTATCAGATCTGAATATTATTACTAATGAATGTTTAAGAATAAACAGTGTTACACTTCCCCCTGGTACCTCAGGTTCAGGACTCTCTCTGAACTCCAGTCCGTTGTTTGCTTGGTTTTTAGTACATGTGTAATGGTGTGTCTGTGGTGGCCCATTGGCATTTTCTTGGTTGAACTAGAGAAAGAATATCAGTATAATGCGCTCACTGTCAGAGTAACTAAAGCTGGTCACGGTGTAGTGCCCAGAGAACGGCTCCATAACCTCCCTGCCTAAAAAAGTAGCGTCGATGTCTCAAACACACACTGAACTGCAGTAGTTGTAGCATTTCACTTGTTGTAGATGAGATGAATCTGACTTGGTTTTCAACCTGCTCTATATTTGTTTCATAGAATCAGAATATATGTCATGTGTACACAGCCAGTGAAGAGCAGTCAGTAGCACCTGCTGCCTCCCTGTATTGACCATGTGTAATGGGTTTCTGGGTCCGGGCCAGAGGTCACTTGACCAGCCGTGCTCCTTAACGCCGAGGTTGCTGGGGAAGAAACTAGCTTTTCCCATCATCCATTTCACTGTTTTCTTTCTTCGTGCCCCCACCCTGCTCATTCTGTCATGTCTAACATCGCCATGACTGCGACAGGATGTGGACTTAAGCCCTGGTGATGCTGAAGCCACACCAACCCAGGTCTGTAAGGCCTGCCTTTACCCAGCATGCTTTGCAAATTCTTAAAAAAAAAAAAATAATGTGGGGGTGATAAAATGAACTTCTCTAAGTCCTAGTGTAAAGATGGTTGTGAGTGTTGGGTGGTGTAGTGGAGCGGTGATCCTAACCTGTCCTTCCTTTCTCCCTGACCCCTTCAGCCCTCACCTGGAGGCAGTGAGGCTGCCCTCTTTCAGGTGCACACTCTGTTATTGGTTGTGTGGTTGTGTACTTGGTCAGTCGGTCATTTGCTCTGCTGTGTTGGTTGGTTTGTTGGTTTGCTGTTCTGTTTCACTCTAGTAGGGTGAAGTTGCCCTAATGTGAGGAGATGGAGGTCAGTCCTCAGCTGCTGAAGGCCCAATCTGGAATATCTGTGCAGAAAACAACATTTAATATCAGACCAATTTACAATCAGGGCCTTTCAATCGTAAACCATGTTATTTAACATGGGTGTTGCAGATTGAGGCCTGAGTAGTAAAGCTGACTGTGGGCACTTTCACCCCGAATCTTCACTTTCAGTCGCTCTGCTGTGGTTGATGTGGTTTATTCACAGTTCTGGTTTGCTTTGTTGTTTCTTTCACTGTTGTTGTTGTCGTTTCACTCAAAGCACATTGGGGTTTTGTCGGTTTGTGTAAATGTTTGTCATTCTTGTGATGTCATGAATGTTTTAACTTGTGTTTACATACATGGGTACAAGTGCCAGCACCATGTTATTCACCAGGGTAATGTCTTTAATTTGGTGCTTGTATCCATCTCCTTCATCACAGTTGGAGACGTTTGGCCGCGTCACCACTTCTGCCCCTGATTTAATTTTTTTTATTCATACTCTAGTGGTTATAATTAATTATCAAATAATTTATGATTTATTCAATTCAATGGTTATTATTTTTGTACCACTTTGTTTTAATTTGCACAATTGAAACAGAGTAAATTAATTTGATCTATTTATTTTGTCAACCTTAATTCTATTTTTTTATTTTGTTTTTTTTTCTCCATTTCATTTTTTGCTGTATGTCTGCCTTCCAGAGTCCAATGAGAGTGCATGGGGACAATATTTATGTGAGGCACAGTAATTTAATGTTGGAGGTTGGTACTGGCGTCGTCTGATGGCTGAGAATAAGAACTACATGTTTCTGTGTACTCTGACGCCATCAGAACTACAACTTCCTCTGTACCGGACTTTACCGTACTGTACTGCTGCCCTCTCGCACTCTCAGGCTCTGTGTCCGTGCATGCATGTGTGTGTTGATGTGTGTGGGTGTTTGTTAATCACATCTTCACTCAACTTGAGCTGTTTTCAGATTTCTGTGTCATTGAAAAAGTTATATATAATATGACAAGGTTACATTTGTCCTTATTCACATGGCAGCCTTTTGAACAGCTGGGATTGGGAAATTGAACTGGAATGTCACGGATGATATACTGTATAAAAATAATTCTTGCTAAAAGCTGCACAAATCAATAATTCGATATGCAGTGTGGGTCAAGTTATTATGTCTAATATGAATGGAGCCACATGACCCGTGGAGAATGTTCGTCTAAATCTGCACTTCCTGCCAGCCCTGCAGAGATTAAGCTTCTTTCACCTCATTGGTTTGGCTTCACAGTTCACAACTCCACTTGTTTTGATCATCCAGTCTCACATCTTTGATCATCCTAAGTGGGATGAGTCCGCTGTGTGTTAACTGGTCTTCATCACACAACAGTTCAAGTTAGTGTCTAAGTTTGCATAGTAGAGCTTTTACTGTAGCAGCTTAAGGTGAGACACTACAGGCAAAAACATTGCTTTTTCATGCACTGATCAATTTTGAGATTTTGGGCTATTTTACTTCCTTATTGTCTTAGAAAATCCACATTAAGGTGGTTATTTTACTTCATTTTGTCTCCTTCGTTGGTAGATTTCTCCTGAATTCACCAAAAGTTAGTCTGACCCATGTCATGTCAGGTATCATTGTAAAGCCGTGTCTCTCCTGAACCACGATGAGGTCCACAAAAATTGTAATTTCCTTTGTATCAGCAACAAATCATAAATGTATGATTGACAATAACAATTTATGGAATTTTACAATACAAGTCTTTAAAGGCCGTTTTCTCAAAAAGAGTTTTTCCTCAGACTCTGAGCTAGAAATCTCCAGCACTTACAGACACCAAACCTTCCAGTTTGATCCCTTTCTATATTCTGAAGGTTTTTACAGAGGGTTTTGTTGATATATCATTCACAGCCTCATTTATACAACATTTTAATACTAAAAACATGGAGAAATCTGATTTATAGGGCTGGTGACAGTATTTTCTCATTTACAGAGTGATAAAAAGAGATATCCAAAATCCCCTGGCTTTATCCATTATTCAGATTTCTGTTCTGGAAATATATGCAAATAAGTACATTTAATTAGACATTGCCTCATTTACATATTTAAACATCAATTAAAACCTATTACCCTATTGACCTGTAGTGATCACCTTAAGAGCCAGACGTTTCCCTCAGGAATAGATGGAGACCAAAACAAACCAAAATGTTCACCATAGCAACATCATAAGGCCCAGAATCGATCGGATCAGAATGAACATGAGGTTATGCATGTAACTGATTTTCCCTGAGGGTTTTTGAAATCTTGTAGTAACTAAACTGTTTCCAACACTGAATCTGTGAAATGCGAAACATCTATTTGAAGTCTGTATCGGTACAGACGAGACCTTCTCTTCCAGGAAATTTCCCAGCACGGATGTTCACAATGGCTGCTTTGTGAATAGGGTCAGCCGTGTGTGAACGTGACTTCCATGCATGCTCTGTGCATGTCGAACGCTGTTTTGTGACCGTTTGATCTTGATGTATTTCCAATCCTTTACTGGTCAAAGAGTTTGATTATTGCCAGGCAGCTGTGTCTAACCTGACTAATCCTGCCTCCCTAACCGGTATGAGGAGCTCTCTTCCTGTTTCCTGGTGATTGGCTGCAAGAGTCGAGTGATGTGGTTCGATAACATACTAAAACAACAGCAGCACATCCCTTTGTTCAACATGGGACTGATAGTGATGCCTGACTAGCTGGTATTTGTAGTCTACACTGGATTTAAACTGAGGTATTAGAAAACGAAATAGTCTTTTCTTAATCAGAGTAGAATACGAATAAGTAAGGAAAATTCAATAAAACACAATATGTGATTGTTAGCTTCAGAGGAAAAGCCTCTTGATTCTGGTGCTGTCTCGTCAAGATATACAGTTTAGTCAGGACTATGGAGGTTAGAGGAGGAGAAGAGGGCAGAGGAACCAAGCAGATGAAATAATGCAGATGAGCCGAGGAGGTAGAAACAGGTTAGAGAGAGAGAGAGACTGATAAAAACAGACAGAAGTAGGGGAGAGAAAGATGTTAAAGAAGTCACCACTATCAGCTCCATGTTTCACACTCTGCCCTGCTGAAGGAAAAAAAACCTCTCAACAAAATGGAGAAGCTCTGTTTCACTGCAGCCTGATTGTACAGTGTGGATGTACATGCACACATGCCTAATTTAAAGGGATATTTCAACATTTTGGCAGATTCGCCTATCGCCATAATCCCTATAGTTTTAGGAGTAGGTTCTTTACCTGTAATTGTTGGTGCAAGCTGTCAGGACTTGTCTACGAGAGCGTTTTGGAGTTGTTGGATTGTGTATTTGATGAGGGAAAGCCGGAAATACCATATGCCTCCATACGTCTCTGCCCCGCTGATCTAAAAACAGCTTGCACCCACAATTGTTTTGTTGAAATATCCCTTTAAGATTGAATTCCAGATGTAAACAAGGCTTCAGTGAGACATGGCCTCCATCTTGTTTCCCTCCTGATTGACAGACTAAAGTTCCTGTGTCCTGTTGAACCTATTTTTCCCCCCTCCCTCTCTCCCTCCCCCTTATCTCCCTCTTTCCTTTAATCATTTTACCCATTTCATTTCTCTCACTCTATTTCATGCTCCCATTCCTTCGTCCAAACCTTTTTCTTCACTCTGGCCTTCTCTGCTCATTCCTTTTCCACTTTGTCCATGACCTGCCACCTCTTCCTTCACTCCCTCCCTTCCCATCTCCTCCTCACATCTCATTTTTATTCCGTTCTCATCCCTGCCGTCCACCCTCCCTCCTTCTACCATACTCATCTCATTTACTCTCCATCCCTTTCCTCATCCCCCTTTACCCCACCTCCCCCTCCCCCCCTTATCCCTCCACTCCCCCATTAGGACCATGATAAGACCCAAGATGAGGTTCTGAAACACCAAGCTAGCATTAGCCAGCTAAAACGCTCCTTTATGGAGGCGCCACCTCCTTCTCCTCCTCAGCCCAACCAGTGGGAGAAACGTCTCACCTCCTCTCCTGCTCCGACCATACGTGTCCAGCAGCAGCAGCAGCAAGTGGTACGTCTGTCTGGATGTTTCTGTCTCACCAACTGAATTCCTTCCCAGCGGATTGCAGCGATACAGAGCCGAGTTGTCATGTTTTTCTGCAGATCGCTGTATCTGCAGCAGTATGGATGTGTTTTCATTTATTTTCGAGTTCTCCTCAGTCTTTCACAACACCTGCCGCCTCCTTTTTAAAATCCTTTTTCTATCTTCTCTTAAATATTTCATCATTTCCTGGCTCTGTTTCTTTCTTTTTATTCTCAAGTGGAGGTTTTCATCTGATGCTTTTGCCTTGGTGGGGTTTTCATGACTCGTTCATATCTCTCCCGTCACTTAATGGACTTTACGGTGTGTTTTTCTCCCTCTGTAGGAACTCTTCCTGCTAAACTGACCTAACCACAACTGTCACCAACTGTTCTTCTGTTTTCAGCTGGGTTCATGTTAGATGTTGGTTGAAACAGCAAATGGTTTTATTCTGCTCTGTGTGCATTACTGACTCCTGCGATACTCTCCTCTGCCTGTGATCAATGCAAAGCGTCGCTCTTCATTTTTGTTTTTGTTATTTCTTCTGTGTGTGCGCTTCATATTCTGCTGTTTGTGTCTTGTGTTACTCTTGTGTTTAACTGTGTGCTTTCTCTACCTGACTGTGCTCTGTATGTGTGTTGCTGTAGAGCCTTGAAGAGGAGATAGCTTCTGTACTTTTCAGTAGACACTCTTGCTCTGGCTTTGACTCAGCTGCTGAGGCTGCCTGCAGTTTCCCTGAACTGACACTAGATGCTGTTATAACCACATGTTCATCTACTACCTCTACTACTGCACCGCAAGGGCTTCTTATATCACCAACTACTGCGCTCTCTGCCACCGAGGTGCTGCTGCTACTCTTGATCATTTGGGAGTCAGTTTACTTTCATTCCAACCCAGATGTGTTTTATTAATAAAACCAGTCATGAAGCAAATGTTTCACTGACAGAATATAGACCTTTTCAGAGAGTATAAACAAATACAGGTGTTACAAAGGATACGAATTAAGGCTCCATTCCATTTAGTGTAGCAGAGCTTTTTCTAATGAGCCAGCATGCACCCTGACTCTGTTTAGCCTGAATGGAATGGAGCCTTAATTCATATCCTTGGTAACACCTGTCTTTGTTTATACTCTCTGAAAAGGTCTATACATATATGCTCTTTAAGTTGATCAATCACCTTGAAAGTAAACTGACAACCTGTACTGCCTCACTTAAAGGGAACATATTATGGAAATATCACTTAAAGGCTCTTTAACATATATTTGGGTGTTTGTCTTGCCTTTCAGCCCCCAAAATATGAGAAGTTACCAAAAAATCTGTAATTTTCAGGCTCCCTAGGTTGAAATCCATGTGGTTTTACGAGCTGTTCCCTCAGTTGTCTTCCAATTAGGACTGCAACTAATGATTATTTTCATTATCCATTAATCTGTCGATTATGTAAACGAATAATCGATTAGTTGTTCGGTCAATAAAATGTTAAAAAATCTCAATCAGTTTTTCCCAAACCACAAGATGACATCCGCAAATCTCTTGTTTTGTCCACAAACCAAAGAGAGACTCAGTTTATTATCATAAAGGAACAAAGAAACCAGAAATATTCACATTTAAGAAGCTGAAATCAGAGAATTTTGACCTTTTTTCCTAAAAAAAAAAAAAGCTACCCAAACCGATTATTTGATTATCCAAACAGGTGACGATTAATTTAATAATCGGTTATTGTTCGATTAATCGATTAATTGTTGCAGAAAAAAAATGAAGAGATGGTTGCACCAGATTTAGCTCACAGCTAATTTCCATCTGTAGTAGAAGGGGCGGGGCAAGCAGTAGTTAATTTGCATTTAAAGGGACAGGCACTGAAACCAACCGGCAGTTTTGAGAGGATGAAAAGAGCTGTGGTGTTTGATCCTTGGGGTATTTAGACCAGAGCATTTGACAGTCATGTCTTTAAGACACCTGGGAACTATTTTAATTAGTGGAAAAGGGAAATGATATGTCTCCTTTAAGTGAGGATGTTTACCAGATGAGATGCTCAGTGCCATAATGCCTGCTGTGGGTGCTGTGGATGCTGTGGATGCTGGATGAATGGTGGCCATCCTTAGTCTCTATCAAGAGACCATTCATTCTAAATGAGCTGTGGATGCAAAATGGGCATGAAACTAATCTGGAACAAATAACAGCTGTGTATGTGTCATCCGTTTGTGTCGTGCTGGTAAATATGTATGTGGACTGAATGCAAATATAACAATCTGCCCCACTTATTTATCTGTGCTTCACCAGCATCTTCAGGAAATACAGTATATAAGTATGTTAAAAGCAGCAGGTGTTGAAGCAGCAGTTTCCATCATGAGAAACCACCATGTGTTTACTCTGTAGACTTTGACCTGTATTCACTCTGGTCTGACATGTGTTTTGTGGTCGACTCGGACACTGCTGACTTCAATACCATGTTTCTTTTGTCTTTTTAAAAAAGGAAAGATGGGCCTCTATTGATGGGATGTTCTCTTCAATCCATCTCAGCTCTTTTTTATACTATGTTCTCCTCTCTGTTCTCTGTCCACCTCCTATTTTCTGCCTGCTGCAGTGAACTTGACACTGTATGAAAATGAACTAGAATTGGATTGTGCATGAAAGACAGTCCATGGACAGAGAGGGAGAGGAATTGGTCAGCCCCCCTCCCATGCTGTGATAACAATCCTCACCCTGTCACTAATTGCTAATAATGATGATTTGAATGCTTGTGTGTGATTATTAATAATAACAGTAGCAATATTGATGATAATTGTCATGGTAACCTCTGTGTCACGCAGGTGAATGAGCCCCAAACGGAAGCAGCTGCAGCTGATAGTTCGATCTCTGATACCAAAGAACCCGCGAAGGTGGTGCTAACTTTTTTCTATTAATCCATCCAGCCCTCCATCCGTCCTTCATCCTTGTCTTCATGCTGCGTTCACTTTCCACTTACAGCTTGAAATCTCATGTTCTTACAGCCCTCCATTCTTTGTTGATTCATTTCTCTGTCTTCTGACTTGTTCTTCTCACTTCATGTCTTTTTGTCCACAGTTGAACATCTCCATCTCCTTTTTTTGTCTCTGATTTTGCTTTTGTATTAATTTGTTTTCAGTGAAGCTACTTCATTTTATTTAATTTGCGTTCAATGATCATGTTGTTTTTGTTTTTGTCTCCATGCGTTTGTTGTGTATGTGTGTGCACCTCACCGTGCGTGTGCGTGTCTGTGCACTCCGTGTACATGTGTGCGTGTGTATGTGCGTGTGTGTATAGACGACTGAAGTTGAAATCGAGGAAACGGTTGTCGTCCAAGAGGTTTCCAAAGCAACCAAACCTGGACTTGTCACAGTTACAACCAGCTCTCCAGCAGAACAGGAAACAAGAGAACCACAAGTGAAGGTGGAGGAGGAAGTAGTGGTAGCAGAGGAAGCAAAACCTGCAAAGCAGGAGAGCATTTCATCTGAGAGCGAGAGCGAGGAGGAAGCAGAGTACCACCCCAACGTCTCTATCTCCATCTCACATACACAAATCCCCGAAGAGAAGGAAGAGGATGAAGAGCAGGAGAAGAAAGAGGAAGATCAAAACATCTCATTTCCAGACAATGCCTCCCTTCCAGTTGTAATCGCTCATCCCGCAGAGGAAGAGATCACTCCAGAGGTAGAGGAGTCCAGGGAAGAGGACACTGAGCCAGAGAGGAAGAACAATGCAGAGGAGGAGGAGGAGGAGGAGGAGAAGGAATGTGAGAAGGAGACGGAGGAGAGCATCGACGACCCAATGGTGACACCTGATGAAGCTCCCAACGGCCTCCCCCTGGCCGAGGAGGCCATGATGGGGCTGGCCGCCCACGCCGAGGAAGAGGAGGAGCCCAGAATGAACGGAGAAGCCTCTCTAATGGAAGCAGAACCCCGGCCACAGGTTATTTGTTGCTCTGAGGTAAAGTCTTCACTGGGCCGACTGCGGAGCTTCCCCCCCTCCGGGCTTTGACCCCCCTACCATCTGTAGAAAACACCCACTTTGTCCCCTCCTGCTTCCACGGTGCCGGTTTCCTTCCTGCTTTGTGAATATTTAAGCCCCATGTACATCCTCACACTCATGCTGCTCCTGTCAGAACTCCTCCAAAGCTTAAAACCAAACCTTTCACAAGTAGTAGAACCCCAGTAAAACAGACCAAAGTCTCAAATATAGAGTTCACCATTGTTGTTTTGGTGTCGAGTGGCCCCGCCCTACATGGTCATTTCAGTCTTTATGTTTTTTTATTCATATGTTATGTCTTCATACCATTATCAACAATCCTGTCCTGCTGCACAGTGTGTGGTGTGTTGCTGTCACAGCCTCCTACTCTGCATTATATTCTAGTGTTGTGAAGTAAATGGGGCCTAAGTGGGAAATGCATGTTGCTTTTAGAACGTGTTTTTTTGTTCTGCATGCTGTTTGTCACCTTTGGTGTGAGTGTGTGCATGGCATGCGTATGTGTGTATTTTCGGGCGTGTGTGTGTGTGTGTGCACGCGCGCATTCGTATCTGTGTGTCCTCCGCGTGTTTTGGCAGTGATGCTTCTCTCTCTCTGTGTTGGTGTTTTTAATTGGCTTGTCGTGGTCACCATGGTAACAGTATTGTGGAAATCGTCATTGCCAAGCACTGTTGGAAAACGCCACCTGCTCATCTGAATGTCATCTTTGCATGTCTTTTTTTTTTTCTTTTTTTTTTTACATTTCAGTTTGCCGTTGTTGTGTGCCAGTCATCCGAGCGCTGTCTGTCCTACACTGTGAGCTCATGTTTGTTCCGTGTCGTTTACCTCCAGCTCCGTGTCCACACGCCAAAGACCGTCTCTGTAGTCGTGCTGCTGTCGTAGCTGTTGCTCTTGCATGGCCTTTATAAGTAGACGCTGTCCAGTTGTGCGTTTGGTGATGTTGACTGGCATGAGTTTAGGGCTGTGTTGTGTTCATACATCTCCAGCTGCTGCTTTGTGTTCCGCTGTTTGTTGTGGCACAATGAATCACCTCCTTTTATAAATCAATGGTTTCTAATGCGATTTGAAATCTACAGTTTATTTGATACATTTCTTTCTAATAGCTAAGCACAAGACTTGTGTATATACTATAATACGTTGCTACTTCTAGATACAGTCATGTCTCTGTGTTTCCCTAACTGTCTCAGGTTTAATATATTAACCCTCTTCTCCTCCCCCTCACGTCTCTCTCTCCTCCCTCCCCAGCCACCTGTGGTAAAGACAGAAATGGTGACTATATCAGACACGTTTGCAGCCCAGAAAACTGAGATAGCAACAAAAGAAGTGCCCATCGTACATACGGAAACCAAGACCATCACTTACGAAGCCGCACAGGTGCACACCTCAGAACCACAGGGGGCTTTTATTTCTCTTCTCCTTACCTGTGTTAGAATCCAGGATTCATGTTGTTTCTGTGTTGAGTCTTTTTTAGCTTTGATTTCTCCTCGTTCCAAAGTGCTTCCTTTCTAGCACCAGTGCATGGCCCCATCACTCCTCTCTCCCTCCTGCAGGGACAGAGCTTTTTGTTTTTGTTTTGTTTTTAAGTAGAAAATCAAATTTCATTTGAAACATCAAGACTGTAAGAGGGGTTTTCTAGTGGTAATCAACGGCTAATTATCTCTTTTCCTCTCTCCCTATCATCAGTTGGATGGTAGTGGTGATGGCGAGCCTGGAGTGTTGATGACTGCTCAGACAATCACCTCTGAATCTCTGTGTACTACTACAACCACACACATTACCAAGGTACAGACACACACACGCCTACACACACGCATTTGGTTCAGTTTCTATGAAATATGACGTTTGTGAACATTGCTGTACAAAAGCTCTAACATCAACACATTTATTCACTCTAAAGACATGTTTGCAACACTGTCAGCTCATTTTGGTTTGATCTGCACATCTATTGTATATCCCCATAGCAACAGTAGCAGTACAATCGTGCCCTTTTTACAGTATTTGTGTCCAAATTGACTTTATTTAAGCAGCAGCTCACTCATCTGCTCAGCTGTTACATCACCAGCTCCCAACCGGGCCGTGAATATTCATAATGAAGCCGCTGCCACAGCCACCAAAGCTCTCGTGTGTTTGTGAACTTTGTTCCAGACGTTAAAGGGCGGCCTATCAGAGACGAGGATTGAGAAACGCATCGTCATCACCGGCGACTGTGACATCGACCACGACCAGGTCAGTGTTCAGACACAAAGCTGTCGTCTCTGAGCTCAGCAGCTTGGTTTGTAGGGAAAACACATGAGGGATCGCTGATAGGGAAGTGATGAAGCTGGCTGCTGATGACAGAAGAACTCTGAGCCCCAGATTGAGATCAGTTTGAACAGGTTTTTTTCTTTTGGTTTCTCAGACATAAGGGAACAAATGAACATCTGGTGACTTGTTGCTCGCACCATTTAATTCATTAATCACTAATTACAAATACCCACAAGTCACTGGCTGTGATCTGCTGTATCCATCTCTTCACATCTTCATCCATACACCCAGAAAATTGTGTTGTAACTCAATTTTTCCATTCTGTCCAGTTTTGTTGCTCATCAGTTTTCTGTCTTTGCCTTTGAGAAAACTCAATATTTCATTTTTTGCTGCCCTGGATGTGATGAATACTTCATGCTAAAGCAACACTGAGGAGATCACGTTGGAGTTGGTGTCATCCAGATATATTTGGACAGTGACACTAACATTTTTAGTTGCGTTCGCCCTGCTTTGTGTAGATTTTCAGCTTCATTTGAGAATTTATGATCATTATCAATCCCCCAGTTTTCACCAAAGTTTCCCTAATATGGAGACAAACACTTTTAACAAATGTGCAAGATATTATCATCTACCGGTATATGTAA
Source organism: Trachurus trachurus (assembly GCF_905171665.1). Lineage (NCBI taxonomy): Eukaryota > Metazoa > Chordata > Actinopteri > Carangiformes > Carangidae > Trachurus > Trachurus trachurus. The sequence goes on from NC_139910.1 coordinate 21,496,767, forward strand.
ACAGACATCTGATGAATAAATTCTAGCCCACATTTTTATATTTGTTGATGATTTGATGACTTGATAATTCATATTTAAAAGTTATGGGCAATTATTAATGTTAGTTTCACAAATATGACACCAACTGTGTATCTCAAGGGAAACAGATTTTGTGATGAAGTATGCGACACCCTCAGAATATCCATGTGGTATGTTTGAAAGAGTCTCTTTCTGTTCAGACCTGGATCTGCAGGATCTCATCACTACTGGTTTATTTAAGTTGGCTGTGTGAATGTTTTTACTTTTTTGTCACAACTCCATGAAGGCATTTTACTTCATATGATTTACATCATCCCAACCCAAAGAAGTAAAATGACACAAATCACAATAACTGTGAATCCTGCATTTTTGTCATTTTTTCTTTGTGCTTCTTCTTTACGTTTTTCATTTAACTCCACCATTTTCCCCTCCTCTCCTTCCTCCCTCCACCAACAACTCCACTGCCTGCCGTGCTCGGTGCTGCCACTGTGTGGTTACCCCTCGGTACTGCAGGCACTGGCCCAGGCCATTAAGGAGGCCAAAGAGCAACATCCTGACATGTCTGTCACCAGAGTGGTGGTTCATAAAGAAACTGAACTGGCTGAGGAGGAGGATTGACTGAATCAGGTAATAATAATAATAGTAACTGATTATTATTATTATTATTCGTGGTGACAGTAGAGTGCACGTAGGGGTTCATTTGCTAGAGACAAAAAAAAAAAGACATGAAATAAAAACTCCCACACATGAAGCTGCTAAAACCATCAGCCATTATTACATTCAGGCTGCGGCTGATCTGAGGTCTGTGTGTGTGTGGAGGACAAGGAGAATATTTTGAGTAGAAGCTGCAGTGATGTTGAGCATCAGTCATCACGACACTGAGGCTGATTCACCACTACTCTCTTTCTCCAGAGCTGAAGAGCCCACCACGACCGTTTTCTCTGTTGATACTGAACAACCTTCATCACCCTACGACTACCAACTGTGACTGACTGAAGACGAGGAGGAGGAGGAGAGCTGGAGAGCAGGAGGAGGAGGAGGAGGAGGCTCAGACAGAGGGAGTTGGTCTCTTACATGTCTGTGGTGGATCTCTGTCCCCCGCTCCAAAACCAAGTGAAAGAAAAATAATCTCCTCTCTGAGGGAACACAGAAGAACCACTTTGTTAGCTTAACATTTGTAGCGTGTTTTTATGTTTTAATAGATTTTTTTTTCTTTTCTTTAACTGTTTTACAAAAAGAGAGAAGATAGCGTGTCTGTCATATCTTGTTCAAATAAAACTTTTAGGGATGCACTGATAACCAATTCTGATGCGATACAAGACTAAAATGACTGTGTCATTGTACCGATTGTTTCATCATTGTTATGGATTATTTCATCATTATTGACCTTCAGTAACTGTCAAAATTCAAAGCAAGTTGAAGCAGCTTTGACCTTTTTTTGAATTTAACACTTGGCTTCTGTATTGGCAGTGGAAAAGTGCTATTGGTGCATTCCTGAACAGAAAAAATATATATATTTGTTAAATTACAGCTCCCTCCCTCATTTCATTAAGTTGAGCATCAAAATACAAGTCATTTCAAACACTTTTACAGTAACAATAATGCTCCAGGGAACAGGGAGACGCAACTTGGTCTCATTTTTTTGGGAATAAAATCCATCAGTCTCTGCCATTTAAACACATTTCAGATAAAGCAGAGACCAGCCGTGTCACATGATCACATGATGCTATTGATAATTAGAGATTAGGGAGCTGTAACTTAAAACATTGCAGTAAAAACCAATCAACCTGTATTTTTTGTTTTTTTATGGTTCTATCTTTTTTTTTCTCCTGTAAGTATAGTTATTATTCATCCACATTCCTTGTGTGTTGACTGGCAGCTGAGTGAGTTCATTATCAGTTCACTTTTTATTTTAACATTTACAGTAGGTGAGAGACTCCGAACTGGGTCTGTGGCTTTTACTTTATTTTAGGATTGAGAACTGAAAATGAACTTTTAAGCTGCTGTACACAACTTTCTGTACAGTAAACTAAACAAAGGTTAATAAGCAGTAATCCAGTTCTTACCCAGCTGCCCCACTGTACGACATGAAGCATTCCCTCTGGGCCACAGGGTCACAGGAGAGTGAGGGTGCAGGGAACTGGTTGAACTGGGAAAAGAGGACCGGGGAACAGAAGTGGTATCTGGAGATAGAGTTGGTGCGTCATCGATTTGGGAGTGAAAAAGAATTTGAACACTATTTGCATGTCGGCCTTTTTGTTTTGTAGTCATGTTAATTTGCATCCTGTAGTGAGTTAAAGCTGTTCTAATATCTTTAGGACGGTGCTCAACACAATCTGCAATTTCAATCACTCTAAAAGATCTTTTGTGCTCCAACCAGCACAGGTACCAAAATGAGGACATGCAGCTGGAACGAACGACCTAAACCAGTTCTGTCTTTAATTCAGATGAACAGTCTAGACTAAGTTTGCTAATTCTGCCTCGAAGCCAGTTTGTCCCATAGTTTCAGCCCTTAATTTCACCCCCAGCTTCTTTTTATATCAACAAAACCTGTGGGACCTAATGAGAAGGAATTAAACTCAGCATGTTTTCACATATTTGATTTTATGAGCAAGTTTAGATAGAAGGCCACTGTGTTGATTGGTGTGGGAGTGAATAGATTACCTCGGCTCATACGGCTCGTCTAGATGAGACCGTCTCCGACACGGTGTTGTAACTGTTTTCACCACAACCAAATGTTGTGGGGGACATGTTACAGTGTAACGGTAAAATGCAGCTTGAAGGGAAGTGTATCAGAGGGCTTGAAGTGCTCTTGAAACCAACGACATGGACTCTCATGATGTTTTATTCATTTTCTGTCCTTGTAGCCAAATGTTCATCAGGAATCCACTAAAATGTGACTGTTTAAGTGTCGGTGGCATTAAATGAGGCAGAACCAGGAGCTTGGTTCAAAGTATGTAGCTGGCAACAGATTTTCAATGTGAGCAGCGAAAACAAAACCACATTCTGTAAAAATCTGGTAAATAGGAATGAAAGAAGATTTACATAAAGACATTCCACCTGGACCGGCCCAGGTTCATCTGAACCCTCCTCTCTGACTGGACCTAGTTGACCCAACAGAATCATTCATGTGTGTGTGTATGTTTTTTATTTTTAATGGAGGAATGTTCAGCTCCTGATTTGAAACCATTTTAAAATGTTCTTTCTGGACTGAGGGGGTGGTAACGACTGTCCAGGCTTTTTATTGGGAAACACTGGTCTGACCTCTACTATGCATTTAAATGACATTCCAGATTCTGGGGAAGCTTTAACCTCTAGAGACAAAGCAGCAGAAAATGATTTAAACAAAACAAAACAAATGGTGCAGCACTGAGCAGCTTTGGGAGTTTTCACTGTTCAAAAAAACAAAACAAAAAAAAACAATGATATTTGTAGCTTTTCTCATAATTTGTCGTCCTGTGAAACTGATCTAGTTGTTGAAAGGTGGGATTTGTTGTGCCCCCCTCCTGAATATTTATAACATTGTCACTGTTTTTTGAAGGAACACCATTACAAATCAAATTTTCTGCCACCATTTCCTTTTTGTACTTTAGGCCACAGATTTAACCTTTTTCTGGGGTCTGGGCTCTGAGCTGTGGGGCGGCAGGTCTGGTTTTCTAAAATGTTTGAAGACTTTTCTCATAGATTCTATGTGAGATCACCAAAAAAACAACAATAACCTAATGACAAATGAATGACAGAAACTTTTATTAAGCTAAAAAAAAAAAAAAAAGCAGCATGGACAGGATAGGGCTATGGGTAGTTTTCAGCAGTTATCACAGCAACTGTTACACGTTGATAAGAAGCAGATGATTCTACGCCAGCTGATTTTAAAACTGTCAGGGATCTCCACATTATCAGAGGACAGTGTCACTGTCATCTGATAGACCCACAGTGTCAGGACTTTCTGATTGGGGGCAGAGGAAGGAGATGTTTTATAATTGACACCAATTATTTTCTTTACATTTGAATCTCAGGCTCGGTTTTACAGTAGAAAGTCAATTAAAACCAGCACAGTTTTGTATTTTAACCAAGTAAAAACTCACATGCATCAAAACTTTATAAACTTTATATGAGCTTTGGAAAACCACCCTGCAGCCTCACTGCTCTCTCTTAGCCAACCACTGATCACTGGTAGTTTTTCTATCTAGCAGCTTAACTGTCTTGTGTCTCCCCACACAGCCACTCCCCCCTGTGTAACACTGTTTAAATAAAGGATTGTTATACTCTGACATCTGATTGGTCTCCTCTATTCACCACATAACTGTTTAGACTTCTTCCAGGCAGCAGCACAGATGTAATGTATCCTTCATACAGATGTCAGAGAAGATTAGAGGGCAGCTGTGTGGACGGCTTCAACATTTCCCTGAGGGTTTCAAGAGGAACAGGTCATCGATGGCAGCTAATGATTTTCTGTACATGTTCATATTTCATCCTCTTGAGGCAGATACTGAATGTCCCCCCACCACCACCGTGATGGTGTTGACAGGCCTGACAAGGTTTCTGTCTTCAAAACTGTTTGACTCCTTGACAAAGGTGTGTGGCTGAAACGCATAGGAGTCTTTTAAAGGTTAACATGACCAAGCCATAGCAATAAAGGCTTTATAACTGTCCACAGAGAGTGCCTTGGATATTTCTTCTTTTTCTACAAGGTTTTTCTCTTGTTGGGGAAGGGTGCGTGTCCAGTCAGGTGTGTTAATGCTACCCAAAGCTCCGCCTCCTCAGGTGCGTACTTCCGGGTCTCCGCCTGCGGAGGGCGCTTCTGTCCTGTGGAACCCTCCACAGATCTGCTTCAACTGGGGGAGACAGAAACGACACAGGATGACTGACCATGTAGGCTATAAGGTCAGAGTATAAACTAGCTGAACCGCTATAACCAGTGTTGGGTACGTTTAAAAAAAAAGTAATTAGTTATAGTTACATTATAAAGGTAACCCATTAAGTTACCAGGAAAATCTATTAGTAGCTCCGGTAGTAATTTTGTAACATCCTTATTCCCATCACTGATAACATAAAATGATAATTGTTAATAATACTATCAATTGTACAATAGAGTTGTACAAAATGTGTCATGCATTAAATAACCAACAACGATACAGAACATCCTAGGGCTCTGTTGTGTGTGCGCGTGCGCAACGAGAGCACCTGACCCGTCCTCTCCAGATAGTGACGTAGGCCTAAATGAGTCAGGTAATGAAATGTTTCAGTTCTGTGCGGTCGGTGTTGATGAAAAATAATATTTCCGCTTTCAAAGTTACACAGAAACGAAACGTAAGTCTGCTACTTTATTTAGCTAACGTTAACATACATTGCCCAGCAGACTTTGCTAGCTTTCTCAAGTTAGCGTTAGCTCAGCGCAAAGCTAACGTTACTAACTGTTAGTAGCTCACCTGAGAGCACAACAAAAATGATCAATAAACTAAATTACAGAGGTTGTTTTTTGTTTTTGTTTTTTTTGAAAGATTTATGTCAATATGAGTTTGTTTATTTTTGTGCCCGGAAATGTTCATGTTGTTTATGTTTATGTTTACGTTTTATCTGAAATTTGTAACCATGGCTGTTAATGTGTTCCTAGCTGCAGCGTTGCCAGGGTGACGGCTGGACGACCCCCCACAGGAAAGGGACCTCCATCATGAGTGAGTTTCTACCATGGTTTCTACTATACAGTCTATGGTTTCTACTTCCTCAGCACCTGTCTGCTCGTTATGACTAGTGTTTGTCATGAAGAACACACTCAGTCAACACAAGGCTCAAATAGAAACAAGTTTTTTTTTTTTTCATTAGGCCTAATATAAATTAGCTGCAGCTGATTATGACTGGCCTCAGAGGAGCTCACCGAAACACATTGTGAGTGTTTGTATTTTATGTAAAAGTCAAAAAACACTTGTTACCAGAGCATGTGAACACACAGATGATAAAAAGCCATATTTCCAGGTTTCTCACTCAGTACCTTGGACCAGTCGCCCTCTCACATACACACTGTATCTGTCGCACATTAAAAGATAAACACTTCAAAGAAACCAGGCCAGTACAATAATACTCTCAGTGATCATAAGCTTCAAAGTAAAATTTGGTTTTATTCCTAAATTGCCATTATGTAACCAAGTTCTAAGGTCTTTAATCTATTTTGTATATTTTTTTGTTATTCAGAGCTCAGACTGTCTTTGTACCTGGAAGAGACATGAGCTGTTTTTAGTCGGAGGCCAATCTGAATATGAGACTTCGATAAGACACAGTTGGTTGCCGGCAACGTACGTGTGTGTGTGTATGTCTTGCAGATGCAACTTTTTATTTACGGCGTTAAATGAGAACATTTGCCCAATATAGACAAAATGGTGTGTACTGGTGGCCATAGCAACTGAAACCATGAAGTGAAGTCTCCTTGTTGGAGCACATTTTACCCAGAAACCCTCACAGTGCGGAGATATGTGTATGTATTTATAGTATGTGTGGCCCAGGAGAAAGACTCCTCCTCACAATTTCCATTTAGCGACACAGCAGCATCGCAAATGTAACATAGTAAGTGGTTTGAACATGGGAGAGACATGAAAAGTTAATAATGTGCCGACCCTGTCGGAGTTTCCAGCTGAGGTAGATGATCAGCTGCAGCAGCAGCAGACTGACTGACAGGAAGAGCAGCAGGCCGACCAGCAGCAGAGGAAGACAACTGTCTGTCTGTTTGTCTGACTGCAGGATGGTTTGTCTGAGGAGCAGGGCCACGTCAGCCCAGGGGCCACTCAGCACCTCCATCCTGCTTCTGCAGAGAGAGGGAAACCAGAGAATAAGATACCTGACACATGATCAGGTAACATGTCTCTAAGCATTGATTTGACCATTTCTTGGTCAAAGGTATTGACAGGCTTTGTTGAGATTGAGCTTTTTAGGTCTATATGATAATGTTTCAAGAGTATTGTATTGACTATACCGGTATGTTAAATGTGAGACATTTTTAGAACGTTAATCATTGGGAAGATGCTTTTACCCAAGTAACAGTGTAACAGTCAGCAGTAGAGGTGGCTAAGTAGAAAAATGTGTAAAAGCGTCTGATAATAACTCAGAAATATGAACAGTCTCAGGTCACTATTTCTTTCAAAACAACCAGTTCTTGGCTCAGATTCCAAGGTGACTCTGTTGTACTGTAGCTCGTATTTTACAATTGAGCTCAGTCTTGTTCGCATTTTCAACTTCAGTGATTTGAATGGAAAATGGTTTGATTACAGTAGACTGGTTGTAGTATCATGTAGTAGTATTTTTCCTGTCTTATTGGCCATTCAACGGGCTTTACAACATGAAACCACTACTACCAATTCACACACATTGAAACAGCACTTTACTGAGTGTACACATAAACAACATTTCCATATTGGCAGCAGTGTGGATCTCAGTATCTTGTCCAAGGAAATGCAGACTGACACTTAAATCCCTTTTATCTTTTTTCCATCTAATACTACTTCAGCTGTGTCTTCATACACTGATGTTCCTGACTTTGAATAAAAGCATCTGTCAAGTAACTACGGTAAATGTAACGGAAGTTCAAGTCAGCAGCACAGTTTTTCTAGTTTATTTTATCAGGCTTTCAAATTGTCACCTCCATGATACTTCTTCTGTCTAATGATGTGAACCATCCAGGGGCAGTGTGTGTCACTCCATGAAATGTATTGTGACTTAGATTTTGAGGAAAGATGGTGATCGTTATATTCAGTCCCATCATACAGGTGCAATTCAAACAGAGCCAAAAGACACACACATGTAACTCAAGTGTGTTTTTTTAGTGTTGAAGTCATTTCCACACATGAAATTGAAGCTTTTGCGTGCATGTTCCCTCCTGCTAAATTATAAACGCTACAAATTATTTTACACAAACCACAAGAACTAAAGGTAGAGAGAATAATATAATTGTCAAAAAGCACAAAGTGTAATAACATCCAGCACCTAGTGCAGCCCTGAGCAGTTATCAGATATACAAAAACATATTGCATACATATCTACTTACAGTTTTCAGGCTGCTTCAAATGCAGATTTGAATGAACGTAGGTGGAGATGAATGTCCACAGAAACACTCAGAGTGAGTTACTCCATAGTTGTCCTGTTGTTCTTCCTGGTGATAAATTCCCTCTAGTAGCATTTAAGTGGAGGTCAAAGGTGAACCTATGGGGATGGCAGTCTCATAACTTAAAGTCCTCGAAGGAACTTTAATAATTCTCAGTGTCACACAATGAAACAATCCAGGGATAATAATTCCTTAGAGAGAAAAGATTGTGGCTTCAGTCCAGAGGAAACGGCTGTGATTCTCCTCATGTCTCTAATGTCATGTCTGTGTCTGTGGGTTTGTCTCTGGCTCTCACTCTGATCGGAGCACGATGTGAACTTTGTTCTGTTCCAACAGTCAAACCTTGTGATTACTAAGAAGATTAGCAATACTGTGTGTGATCTGTGTGTGTGTGTGTGTGTGTGTGTGTGTGTGTGTGTGTGTGTGTGTGTGTGTGTGTGTGTGTGTGTGTGTGTGTGTGTGTGTGTGTGTGTGTGTGTGTGTGTGTGTGTGTGTGTGTGTGTGTGTGTGTGTGTGTGTGTGTGTGTGTGTGTGTGTGTGTGTGAGAGAGTGTGATACAGTGATACAGAGATAGGGTGTGTGAGGTTACTACAGGTTTGTGGTCCTCAAAACATGTAAATAGGGACAAAGTGGTCATTTTTGTTGTGTGTGTGTGTGTTTTGTTTGTGATTGTTGAACCTTAGACCTGTGTGCTCACTGTGTCATTAAACACACACATTTATTGATTGTGTGCTGCTACTGTTGTATCTCTCTCCGTCTCTGCCTCTTGTGTGTTAATCATCACTAACACACACTGACACCTTTCTGATCAGTGGCAGCATTGATTAGATCAGGTAGTTGATAGCATTAACCTTGACTCACTGCGTAGTAGTGACCAATACAGTCACAGTATTAAAGAGTTAGGACACAGAGCTTTTTAATTGAAAATAAAAGCTGTGGGTCAGCATGGTGGTGCAGTGGATGGGAATAACGTGGCATTATAAAATAACGGTGTTATAAACGTCACATTTTTCAGTAATGAGTAATCAAAGAAGTTACTGTTTCCACCGTTCTAACGCCGTTACCGTTACAGACAATAAAATGCGCCGTTCCTCGCTGTTACTTGACTCAAGAAGTTCCGTCAGGTGTACGTTCCGTAGCCTACACATTTTTGTCAGTCCATAAACTAGTTGGAAAGACGTTTATCTGGTAAGTAAGTTGGTTAGTTCCAGATAAACAGGACGGTAGGGGCAGCAGTCCATGTAATTTGACATTTGAGCATTTTATAAAAAGAGTAACGCAATAGTTACTTCTCCTGGTAATTAGTTCCTTTAAAATGTAGTAATTAAGTTGCTAACTCAGTTACTTTTGGGGGAAAGTAACTAATAACTATAACTAATTACTTTTGCCCAACACTGTGTGTGTGTTCATTGTTTATCTCTTTATGTCGGCACTGCAGGGTGTACAGTATGTCATATGTCAGCTGATTGGCTCCAGCAACCCTGCGTGGATAAACAGTGTATAGATGATGGATGGATGAAAAGGTTGATATGAGAACCAGAGGATTTAAGTTTGTCCTGACCAAGACAATGAGCTGAGAGTTGCTGCGAGCTGAGAGACTCTGTTGATGACTATGAGTCACCCTTTGCTACATAGCTAATGTTTCTTTAACGGCTGTTTATTGAACAGTCACTCCAAGAGCTTCAGACATTGTTGTGTTTATAACATAAGAGATTAGAGGACATTGTTAGAAGGACTACCTTTTCAGGGCAACAGGGACATTACAGGGAGAGAGGCTTTTGGGAAATGATGACATGGTTTAACACCCGGGGTCAGGGGTAGCAGGCTAATTATGTAACTTCAGTAAAATAAAATAAAAAGTGACAGAAATCGAAGTAGCAGAGCCAGGATGGCAGCTCTTAGTGAATAAAGAACTGTGGTGTGATGCGTTTACTGGTAGGTAAACACTACATGTAATCCTGATGATTTTACAGATTGAACAAAAGATTTTTTTTAATTGCCACTTTGCATTGCATTTCTACTTTGCATTCTTCTTTGAAAGACTGAATTGTCATATCACATGGTCTAAGAAGACTTGTCCATGTTACTGTCCACATTAATGTTAAAGGAGACATATTCTGCCCCTTTTCCACAAATAAAATAGTTCCCAGGTGTCTTAAAGAAATGACTGTGACATGCGTCTGTGAAAATACGACATAGCGCTGCAGCTGAGCAATTAGCGCGATTATTTACCGTGCGCCCGTGTCTGTAGGCTATAACAGTGTCTATGTGCAGGCAGAGATGAGAGGTTTTTTTGTTGTTTTTTTAATAATCATGCTAGCCTTTCACCATCTCTCAGCCTCTCAACCTGCCGCCTCTCTCGCGTGCGGGCGCACCGCACCTAGACACACGTGGAGAAGAAAAAAAAATGTCTGTGTCCCGTTAATTAAAGCAGAAGTGAGTGATATATTTGTGTTAATATAAGTCTTAAATAGTTATATCTTCCGACAGCAATCACTTACATAGAGTGTTTGGTCTGAAACACGGGTCTCTCAGTCCCTCTGCTCTGCTCTGAGCCGAAGAGAAAACATTTATCGTATCCTACAGTTTTTATCCAATGAGGAGAGAGAACGGCATGCAGGGCTGTGTGTGCAGCCAAGGAACGCCGTGAATGTGGTGACGTAGCGACGAGGACTGTTATGGTGCGTTCAAGGAAACTCGTATTTTTCCAACCGTGAAGTGGTACCAGTTCGATCTGGTACGAGTTCACCGGTCGGAAGTTACGAGTGGCCGTTATAGTGACTTTCACCGGTAAAACAGGTCGGAAAAACACGAGTGGGTTGCCTGGAACGCTACAAAGTCGTAAGTTGTGACTTGAAGCTGTAATTTACGATTTCAAAAGCCTGCCTGGAACGCAGCATTAGCGAAAACGACCGGATCACTCACTTCTGCTTTAACTCATTGAGTGCCGCGCTCCTTTCCAAAGTTTTAGTCAAGTGTACCGGCAATTTAGACCATTTTTTACTTTTTATGTAGAGCCATAGTGTATTCTATATTATTGCCACCAACACATACTGTAGCTCAATTGAAAGGTTTAACTTTATGCTTCAAATGACCACAAACCGTTTGTTTCTACGTGCCTCCGTTCCTGAGAAAAGTCAAGCTAAACATGGCTGGGTTTCACCAAAATCCCTCCTTTTTTTCTAGAAAAGGAGATAGAGCGTCTTTTATGAAAGGTGCTCTGTTTGTGCCTGTCGCTCTTCTGACACTCGCATTTCTGGATCAAAGGGCTCGTATAAGATAAATATATACAACAATTGTTGTTCTATTCACAAAACCACCATCGGGGGCGGGGGGGGCGGCACTAAACAACAATAACACAGACGCAACGTGCCGTGTCACAGCCTCTCGCCGCGGAACGTGAGGGTCTGTCGGCCCCAGCGGCTCAGAAACACCGGCCCCGCCGGTGGTCGCGGTCCGTCTGTGGTACGGGTCGGTGCCGGCGGTCTGCTTTGACCCAGAGACCATCACATTTTACCGCGGGAGGGCTTTGGGGAGGACACGGTGTTGCTCCAGATGAAGACCGGGCGGGACAGTGGGCTGAGAGCTTCCTGTTTCTGCTCCGAGCAGCTGGAGCAGCTGGAGCAGCAGCGCAGGTGAGAGCAGAGCAGCTGCTGCATCCACATGCAGAAGCTGAGTTATGATAAAAACTTCCACATCATGAGCTGTCATGTGACTTTGATCGTCATCTATTTCAGTTCTCCTCGTCGTAGAGTCCCCAAATTTACACATAAGGTGTGTTCAAGTGTCTATTTTCATAATTAAAAAAAAAAGCAAAAAACGAAAAAATCTCGTTTTTGGCACTCAACGCATGGGAACGAAAAACGAGAAATTACGTGGTTGGCACTCAATGAGTTAATGGGAAACACTGCAAATGAACCGCTGCTTGCCCCACCCCATTATGCAAATTCAAAAACTAGTTACATCATTGTCAGACACCTAAGGGAGCAGCTCATAAAACCACATGGATTTCATCCTAGGGAGCCTGAAAACTACAGATTTTTTTGGGCAATTTGCACATGTCAGGGGCCAGAAGACAAGACAAACACCTAAATATATGTTAAAGAGCCTTCGAAAAGTGATATTTCCATAATATGTCCCCTTTAATCTCTGCATGCAGCTACCAGTGTGTGTAACCTGGCTCAGTAGCTGCTGTTCATACCACACTGCTTGATCCTAACAGAGTAATATTTAACCTAAAGCAGGTCTGTTTGTTCTGAGCTCCCCCGTCGACCACCTTCAGCTCAGGAGTATCAGGGGATTGTGTTGTGTACTTGCAGCCAACACGTTTGTTCTCACTTGGCAGAGCTGGAGGCTTGTGTGTGTCATCTCAGCATCAGTCCTCAGTCAGACTCATTCACACTCACCACTGGTCTGGTCCGTCCTCACGGGAGAAGAAACAGGCTTTAGGTGATAGAATCATGGGCGTAATTAGGCTCAGGCTTCTGAGAAGTGTGGGCTAATTGAGTGATGCTGTCATCAAGATCAATACAATTGATTAGCTTTGTTGTTTCTCTGATTGATCATGAGAATGGTCTTATTTTGGGAGAGGTGTGTGTTGTTGTGTATTTATGTGCCTGAATGCCTGTGTCCTGATTGACACCCTCTGTGTGTGTTGATGCTATATGTTCCCAGGGATCAGTATTCGTGTGTGTGTGTGTGTGTGTGTGTGTGTGTGTGTGTGTGTGTGTGTGTGTGTGTGTGTGTGTGTGTGTGTGTGTGTGTGTGTGTGTGTGTGTGTGTGTGTGTGTGTGTGTGTGTGTGTGTGTGTCATAAGTGATATGTTCTGTGCTCCTGCTTTATGTTCAAAGAGATCAGTATTATGTGTGTGTGTGTGTGTCCACTCTCTTATTGATCAGTAGATAGATTTTATTCTGTTTGTGGAGCCTTGTGAGGCCTCTTTGAAGCGTTTCTGTCGTTTTCATTGACCTAATAAGATTGTTTTATATATACTGAAAAACAGGATGTTTAGTTCAATCAATACAGTGAGAAAATAAAACAGGGAAACAGAGCAGGAGACATACAAAAGGGACAAAGTGCAACTGTTCATTATTTATTAGACATGACTGATGAAACATTTATCTGGCTCTCTTGTGGAACGAGGAAATGAAACTCTAGTTTGAAATCTGACGGAAAATCTCTTCTGAGTGGCCACAATTCTGGCTAAATGTTTCCTCCACTTCGCATTAGACTGCTCCCCTGATAACGACAAGGAATTTTGGGTCATTTTGCAAAGTTGCTCCAGACAAACAGCAACAACTGAAGGAACAGGATCATTTTAGCGTCATAACAGCACCAGCATCTCTCTAAAAGCCAACGACCCTTCGGTCGGTGTGTTTCCCTCTCATTACAGCTTATTTTCTTTCTGGGATCCTTGTTGCTGCCAAAACCTAATCATCATGGAAAATAAGGAGGGTTTCAGAAAATGTACACAAGTGTTTCAGGGTGGGGTGGGGGGCAACAAGGAGGACAGGGTGATAGCTGATTGTGGCTGGACAGAGTTCATCATCAGGGTTAATCTCAACACGTCGTGTCCTTTGTTTGGTTTTTACCCCCAAACAATTGTATTTACTGCTGTCAGTGTCCAGTGTTGACCTGTTTTGATATTCTGCCTCATCTCTCTGTCTGTCTGCCAGTGCAGTTAAAAGGCAGCATCAACTTTGATAAGGGTAGTAGACTGTGTAATGTGTGTGTGTGTGTGTGTGTGTGTGTGTGTGTGTGTGTGTGTGTGTGTGTGTGTGTGTGTGTGTGTGTGTGTGTGTGTGTGTGTGTGTGTGTGTGTGTGTCTCTTACGTTACCACAGCTGTCTAATTGGTAGAAGCAAACGCGACTCTTGTCTAAGGAATGAAGAGAATGTTGATTTTAGCATCAGTATTTGCTCCTTTGTGTTTCCTGTGCATTGTGCAAATCTTTATCTGTCATGAGATGACACAGTTAACTTCATCGGGTTTGAAATGTTTTTTGTTTTTTTTTGCAAGCTTGAGCTTCAAAAACCACATATTATTGAACCAGACTCACTCCATAGTTGTTCATTATTGGTCTAGAACGCAGTTAGATCATGTATTTCCCAGGACTTACAATGCTGTTATGAATGTCTTTTTCATCACAGTATTACATTAAGTGCAAATTTTCTGGATCTAACATAGTTTACTTGGACTCTGTACGTGATAAACAGCCTTTTTCAGGTTAAATGTGCTGCTCCCAATGTAATTATGTAATAAAGAGTTGACTGTAAAGGGAGCAGTGATGAGATAGAAATTATAGTTGTCCCCTGGTAGACAACGCAGATGTCTCAGCACTTAGACAAGATGGGAGATGGCTGTGTGTTCTTTAAACTCTCACTGCCTGTAATTATTTACAGTGAGTGACACTGTGCTGCAGGGACAATCACACATTTCAGCTGTAAAGTGCAAATACGTTCCATGTTTATCAGCCTGACTTATGTTAATCAGGCCTCTGGTTGTCATTTTAATAAATACTGTAGTCAGTGTGCACTCTGTCATGACACAGTATAGAACAGTGTCGTGCTCCTGTCCTTCCATTCATCATTTAATCATTTTTTATCTAACTGAAACAATTAGTCAATTAACTGATTCATCATTCTTATTTATTAATCATTTAATTCAAGAAACGTTGCTTTGTGAATCAAATAACATAGAGCTTGTGTTTTGCTGAGAAATGAACCATATACAGCCATTTATCCACTCTGTCTGTCAGTGTAATTATCTCTATACATCTTGTTAGATACAGTGCAAATGTACTGAATACCAATGACATGCTCTGCAGTGCAATGCTATTCAATCCATGTACACTGGGTCCAAAAGTCTGAGTCATGAAGTGGTCTCAGACCTTTGGACCCCACCGTATCTAGTAATCATTTAATTTAAGACTGTATCAATTAATTTACATCCAACCATCCATTTTCTAAATCCACTTATACTAATACATTTACATCTCCTAACTTAAAGTCATCTGTTTTCATTAAACAGGCCTCTCCTGTGTTCTGGCTGTCCTCCTCTGCAGAAAATCTGCTTCATTTTTATATTTCATTATTTTGGAAGCAACATGTTTGAATCCATACTTTAACAGCTTGTTGTTCACTAGTTAGATGTTACAATCAATAATCAGTGTGTTCCGTAGATATAATACCTTGTCCTATCACAGTACATTATTAAAAGATGAGGGAGACACTTCTCTCTACTTTATCCTCTAATTAGCTCCCACAGTCGGCAGGAGGCTGTCAGCCGTCCTCAGGGGAAACAAAGGCTCCCGGATGGTCTGTGATGTATCCATACCAAAACAGATGGGCCACGCACAAACTCTTCAGACAGCGCAGGTCGCAACAAATTTATCAGGAAAGAGCTTCATCATAAAGATGTTGTTAAAAACGGAGGAAGGAAGAAGACGGACTGAAAAATCAAGAGGTTCCCAGGGAATGAAAGGATGGAAGAGCAGAATAAAATGTTCACATAGTCCCCATCAACTTTGATATTGACTCTCACACACAGACAAGCTGTCAGTCCCTGTGTGTGTGTGTGTGTGTGTGTGTGTGTGTGTGTGTGTGTGTGTGTGTGTGTGTGTGTGTGTGTGTGTGTGTGTGTGTGTGTGTGTGTGTGTGTGTGTGTGTGTGTGTGTGTGTGTGTGTGTTTGTGAGAGTGAATATAGCAGGTTTCAAGAAAACGGCTCCAACTTTGTCTCTTTCTTGTTTTCCTCCTAGTTGTCATAGCAACCTCTTGGCCTTTTTAGCATAAGTTACACGGAGGGTCGGGGATGATGCTCATTGCCATAGTTACCAGGGCTTTGTTAATGAGATGCGGTGTTTCCAGCTTTAGATGTGTGTGACATTTACCTCCAATCACAGACACTCTGGAGTGTGGACTCACTAAGATATTGATGAGTATTGATGCACACAAAAAGAAACCTGTGGAGAAGGAACACCGTCCTCAGTGAGTCAGATTCCTAGAGAATAGCTGGTGTCAGTGAAAGCCTCAGGGCTTAAGGTGGATTTATGCCTGTGTCAAGGTTTTAAGGTGGTCTCTTTGCAGAAACCTCCTCTGGCACAGGGACTGGTTTATAATCCAGCATTCAATTTTAATCTGGCAGTTGTTGTAGCCACTGTATTTGACATCTGAGAATATATATATAGTATCCAAAGCATTTTCTAATACATTATTGTATTATTGCTTTCTCTTGCATGATAGGAAATATAGCAGATTATGGAGCCTTTCCTCAGTTTGCTCCATAAGAGTGATGATACATGTGTCGCCCAGTGAGAAATGTTTCCATACTCTCTGTCTGGTTGTTTAAAGTCTGTGCATCAATCTGATGAACTGATTTGGTTTTAATAAATTGGTTTCAGTCCGTCTGTCTCCTGAAAAAAGCACTAGGTAGATTGATTTAACAGCCGATTAATCAGCCGATACGGGGCATTATGATATAATCAGCTTTGTCTCTGTGCACAAGGCTGATATAAAGGACCGTCCACACGTTTAAGACACACTTTTAGTTAGCTGTTTTTAGTTTATAGTTTTTTGATTGCTTGTGGAGGGTAAATCTACTTGAGACAATCGGAATTAGTGAATTTTTTATTTATTTTTTATTTCAAATACTTGGATGTGGTAAAGTAAGTAGTTCAGCACAGTAAAATGTTCATTTGAATTGCTCGATGTTGTCTTCACGTGATCTCTGCCAGTGTCTTAAACCTTTAGAAAGAAAAGCTGCCCACTCCGACCAATCACAGCTTTAGTTTTCTGATCTCGGTGATACCACACAACTGTGATTACATTTCTGAGGAAGTGAGAATCATAAAACTGTGAATGTTCATCAGATGCTTCGAGGCTACATGTGTAGAGCGAAGACATTGCCGTAAGGAAACTGTGTCTCGTAAGACACGGTTTGCTTTTGCCTCTGGTTATTTCAGATAAATGTTTTTCTGTGTGAGGGAAGAGTCGAGCAGAGCAGAGAAGATTCAGAATTGAAAAGAGCAAATTGGAAAAGAGCGTTGAGGAGTGTCGACAGACAGATAAGCAGGGAGAGGGAAGTGATGAAGAGTGAAAGTCAAAACCAATCTGTTTTTCAGACAGATATTCCTCCTGATGAGAACACATGTTTGTAGTCGAGTTTGTTCTGTCTCCGTTTCTGATAGACATTAAGAAGGTGAAGCTGGGAAAGACAGTTAGATAATTAGATATTCAGTTTAATGGTAATTAGCTTTTACTTAGTGAGACATGAGACAGATGTGTCTGATGGTGAGGAAAAGGAGGAAAATTTGATCAGTAATTTATTCTGTTTAAAAGGTTGAGGATTCATCTTTTAGAAAATAAGAATGAGAGTGTGTTGAGAGAAATGAGAGCTGCTGGGAAACAAACAAGAAAGGAAGGTGGGTGGAAGTGTGAGACGGAGGAGAGGAAAAGTGATGGAAGTGAAGAACGAGAGAATGGAAAACAGGCTGAAAAAATACTCTGCATCTTATTTCCTATCAATTTAATTCATCACACACACTGTCAATCAGGGAGGGGGTGGGGGGGGGGGTGGCGGTAAGCATTAGAAATAATTAGTGTGTTAATGAAGATGTTGTTGAAAGAGAGAAGGATTGACAGACAAGACGGATGAGGAGGAGAGAGGAGAGAGAAGACAGGCAGTAGAAGTGGTAGAGAGACATGGTGGGTGGATATGAGAGAGAGAGAGAGAGATGTGATGAAAGAGACCTGTGGGAATGAGACGTGGGGGAGGAGAGAGAGAGTCAGTGGTGTAGACCGGAGGGTGGGGGGTGTACTTACATATTTCATGTCAGCGCAGCTCATTTACATTGAATTAAACTGGAGAGGGAGGACGGAGAGAAGAACAGAGGTGAGAATAAAGAGAAAAAGAGGGAGACCAACACACTGGTTCTGTTGCTATGGCGACGGTTTAGCATCAGGGCCGACATGGGTGTTACATAAGATTGGCCAGTAGCATCCTTTATTACATTTACACACAAACATGCACACGACCAAGGTTCCTCATCACCGCTGTGAAAGAGAGAGAGTGTGTGTGTTCAAGTTCTAGCTGTGAGGGCATTTGAACAAACACACACGCACACACAGGGCCTCACAGCAGGTGAAGCTGAAGTTTCATTTCTCAGATTTGATCCTTTAATCTGCAGCTCCAACACTCAGACCTGAGACTGTAATCCCTGTGATTAACTCCGGTGGAGGTGGAGATAAACACTAATAATATTCCAGCTGGAAACGTGAAACATTTGGAGCTCCTGTTATTGCCCCCAGCAGAGATATGGATGAGCCGGTGTCTTAAACGGATCAACGTGATATGAGAAACAGAAATTTGATTAAAAGCCAGTGTCTTAAAGCCTGTAGATGCCCTGACACAGGATGGGAGGAGTTTGTCACTGACATGTCTGGAGACTATTTACCCACTGTCTCACTTTATTGTTAGCAGGGACATTACTCATGCCGCTCCAGAAAAGTCTCCCAGTGTTCACAATATACAGTAATTATTGCTGGAATCGCCCATTTTCAATCTGCCTGTGTGTTAAAGGGATACGCCAACATTTTTTTTCGTGTCTTGCCTCACTTCCGAGTCCATGACAAGATAAACACCATCCTTTTGACTGTGCGTGCAGCAACAAGGGAGATAGAACCCGTATCGCCCGTAATTAGCTTAGCTCAAATGCTGGAAGTGCATAGGTAGTGTTAGCCTGCCTCCTACCTGAGCCGAAATCAGCAGTCAAAAGCTGATTTCATTTTAGCTCTAAACTCTGTAAAAGGCGAGAAAGTAGCCGTTTAGATCAGCAGTGTGTCGCTAATTTGTCCAGCTGTTTACAATTTTGTTCGGACGAATTCAGCGCTACTCAAGCTAGCCGTTGTGACCAACGCACTTCCGGTTACTTTCACAAAATAAAACACCTGTTGCCCTTTACATACAGAAAACCATGTTGATAGAATCTGTACTTTTACGTTGAAATAGGAAGCTAACCTACCCTCGATGTAGCTAGCTTGAACCAAAATAAACCGTCTTTGCTTGAACCCTCCGTTTTGACAGCTCTGAGACAAAGGTCGGCCCACCGGTTTCCGTTTAGAGATGCTGAAGAGTGTCTCTGATGACTTTAGGTGGAGGCAGGCTAACACTACCTATACACGACAGCGTTTGAGCTAAGCTAATTACGGGCGATACGGGCTCTCCCTTGTTACTGCACGCACAGTCGAAAGGACGGTGTCTATCTGCTTGTCATGGACTTGTGAGTGAGGCAAGACACGAAAAAAAAATGTTGACGTATCCCTTTAAAGGAGGGTAGGAGGTAGCTGGAACAGCAGCAGCTGCTGATGCTGAAGCTACGACCTGCTCCCTGTCACCAGCCCATCACCTGTCACCGCCCATGCTTTGGCCTTTCAGACATTTCAGGCCTGATGTCTGTCCTTCCTGGGGTTTAGAGGCTTTTATTGCACTTAACGTTACAAGTTGTCAACCTGCCTCTGCTTCACTCCACACACACACACAGTGATACGGAAAGCAGAATAGAGGAGAGAAATGTGACTGGCAATTACAGCAAGCAACATTTAGTAGAGACTCTCACACTGCACTCAAATGACACAAGAGCACATACATTAGCTGTGATGCAATATTAAAATGTGATGAGATCTCTCATGGAGGTGAAAAGCTGTCATGATGGAGACTGATGGTGAAGTTAGCAGAGAAGATAAACATTGACTGACCACATGTTAGCACTGTTAGGAAATAGTGCGTTGTCCACCATGACTAAAAGAGCACAGACACAGACTAAATAAGCCTCACCTGTGAAGAAAACACTGACAGACAGAAAGATATAGATAGAGTTATATTGAATTCTTCCTGAGTGTCTGCAGAAGATGCTGTATGAATGAGTGTGTGGGTGGAGGGAGCAGAACCAACAGTTCAAATGTGCAGATGTACTGCTGGTCTTTGAAAGAGGTGGAAGCTCATTTTTGGCCTATACATCGTAAAAATCTGTCCATTTATTTATACCCACCCCAACCCCAACCTAGTCTACGGTATGAATGAATCAACTAACTAACGAAACTATATCAAACTCAAACAAGAAAATGTGAGAATGATGTTAAACTGAAACAAAGAAATGCTCTTTGTTTATTTTGCTCATGCTCTTGTGTTTGAGTATGATTACAGTATGTACAGTGGAAATGAGCCATATCACCAAGCACATACCAAGAAATGAGCTGCAGCTTGTCTCTCCACTTCACTTGTAGAGTCTTCAATGGGACTGAACTTGAAATCCTCCAGTGCCGGTGTAAGTTTAAAAAAAGCTGTCAGTCAAAAAGGGATTCAGCCTTTAGACAGATCCACCAATCATCACGTAGATGCCCAGCGTTCAGGCCCCACCCACTGCTCCATTCATCTCCAGAGACACTGACCATCCATAGGAGGGACAACATCGCAGAATTTATCCAATGAGCGTCTTGTTTAGGGCTGTCCTAAACGATTATTTTTCTCCCAATTAATCTATCAACTTTTCTTTTGATCAGTCGATTAGTCAAACCATACATTTTTCAACTAATCTAGCAATTGTTATTTGGTTAACGATTATTAATTTCCAGATAGGGATGCGCATGATTACCATTTAACCGTTGACCGTTAACAATAACGTTGACCAGGCATGAGAATCACTCACCTTTCGGCGAAATTCGCCGTTTTGTTACCAAAATAGATGACCTACGTGAATCGTGCAGATCCGATGAGAAAATATTTTTGAGGGGGGGACAAGTGATCGGGATTTGGATGTATAGATTACAAGAGCCTTGAATTGAGAAGAGAAAAAAAGTAGAAGAAGAGGAAAACACCCACAAGCGCGAGAGCACCTGATTGGGTTGTGGTTGTGAATTGTACTGTGCAGTCCAGAGCGGCGGCAGCGGTGACGCCGCTGCGTGAAGTCGCCACATTGTAATTTGAGCCGTTACAGCGCGACCTGTCCATGTGCCTGCGTTTGTGTGTGTGTGACTGTGCACCAGCGTGCTAGAGAGAGACGGGCCACCACAGACTCGTTAATTAATGCAAGTTGGTTGATAAGTTTCGTTTTTACCACTACTAACATGCATGCACGCTTCTCTCGCTCTCTCTCTCTCTCTCTCTCTGTGAGTGAGTGAGTGAGTGAACACAGCGAAGGAGCGCTATGCGGAGATGAATTAACGGAACGATATTGCGTTGATGAAAAAAAAAAAAGCAGAGTCAATTTGTGGCTTGGTCTTGATTCTGTGGCGCTGCACCACATTGGTCTACGTATGGGAAACAATAGGTGTGTGTTTGAGTAAAATGGTCGTTTGTGTTTCATTCTATAAACTACTGATAACAATTTCCCCCAAAAATTACAACTGGTCAAAATAACAAAAAAAGATGCAGTGTTTTCAGACCTCAAATAATGCAAAGAGAACAAGTTGATATTCATTTTTAAACAGACCACTAATGTTTTAATTTAGGAAGAGTTCAGATTAATATTGATGGAAATTTCAATTTTAATCCTGCAGCAGCAGGGATTGATTATTTACTGATGCATAATAGTTCTAAGATTTTCTATTAAAGTAAAGTCAATAATGACATTTTTTGTGTTCTCTTTGTATTTGGAAAAGTATCAAAAAACATGTTGGTACCAATACCAGTACCAACATGTTGGTATCGTGACAACACTAATAACGTTATATAGCATAATGTGACCATACTTTATCATACACTCATACTGTCTTGTACTTCTTCTTGAATTTCTTCTCAAAATGCATCAGATTAATGCTTTCATATATGAAATATTCAAATTTTTCTTCCGGGGGAGCATGCCCCTGGACCCCCCTAGAGGGGTCGTATCCTTCTCACCTTTTTCACCCATGACCTGTTTTCATGTCTGATTTCTATTTATGTTATGTGAGAAAATATATTAATATTATAAATTGTTTATATGTTACAAAATAATTAAGTATATACATTTATTTGTTTTGTTTTGTTTTATTTTGCACATGGCAGATAGATAGATAGATAGATAGATAGATAGATAGATAGATAGATAGATAGATAGATAGATAGATAGATAGATAGATAGATAGATAGATAGATTGATTCTGTTTCCTTCCGGGGTCAAGTGGACTCCATCAGGCAGAAACAGACTCTTGTTGTGAAACTTGAGGAGGGGGTGTTGGATCATGTCAATAGAGGGTATGCGTTTACGTCACGTTGCCCTCGGCAACGCCCCGTTCGATCGGACTGAGTGGCAAAACAAGCGTCCCTCAACATGCTGGCGGATAGCGGTGGACTCATAAACTGGATAAAATATCTTATATGAAAAGAAATTGATGTCAAAAGGAATCGACAACCAGCTCCCCAAAACCGTCTGCTCCACACTTCCTGTAACACACAGTGTGACCGCGGTACCTGCAGAGTGACTGACAGGCTCACTCACTGTTATGTTGCAGAGGGACGAGATTACAGCTGTTACTGTCGTCCTGACAGTGACTCCCGACACTAAAACACGATCTGCTTTTATTCTGAAAAACTCTGACCAGTCAAACTGTAGGATGTGTTAGAGGACTAATTTATCTGTCTAAACATCATAACTATGACACCTGAAACTGTAAACACAGCTGATCGATCGAAAAAAATGACCGCTCCAGTGAATTTACTTTCCGTCATTGAGAACAGGTTCTTAAATGTAACTCAGTCAAAGTAAGACGTATCCTCAAGATTTTTAGCAGCTCTGTTAGGTCATGCATGCTTTACATGCTGGCAAAGCTAGACATGTCAGACTTGTGTGGGCTCGGAGAAAATCGCTTCGTTACCTGCTCGTTTTTAAACTTTGGCGGCTCTGCCACTCGTCTTTTTGCCACTCAGTGGACGTTCCACAGTGACTTCCGAGTACCGTGACGTCATGTGCATACCCTCTATATCATGCAGTCCAACCATCATTGCCATCTCACTGGAGATATCGCCCTACATCGTGTCTTTGTCTTTTTCTTTGTCTTTGGCATTGGAGTTTCACTGCTGGTGGGACATCTCACTAGAGATATCACCCTACATTGTGTCTTTGTCTTTGGCATTGGTATGTCCTCAAGAGTTTCACTGCTGGTGGGCCACCTCACTGGAGATATCGCCCTACTTCGTGTCTTTGTCTTTGTCTCTGTCTTTGGCATTGGTATGTTCTCAATAGTTTCATTGCTGGTGGGCCATCTCACTGGAGATATTGCTCCACAGCGTGTCTTTGTCTTTGTCTCTGTGTGTATGTTCTCAGGAGTTTCACTGCTGGTGGGCCACCACACTGGAGATATCGCCCTACTTCGCGTCTTTGTCTCTGTCTTTGGCATTGGTATGTTCTCAGGAGTTTCACTGCTGGTGGGCCGTCTCACCGGAGATATTGCTCCACAGCATGTCTCTGTCTTTGGCATTGGGAGGTTTTGGGGAGTTTCACTGTTGGTTGACCTTCTCACTGGAGATATTGCTCCACAGCATGTCTCTGTCTCTGCCCCTGTCTCTGTCTTCGGCATTGGGATGTTTTTGGGAGTTTCACTACTGGTGGACCGTCTCACTGGAGATATCGCCCCACAGTGCATCTTTGTCTCTGTCTTCTCTGGAGAGGATCCAGGGCTTGTACTGAACCTTATTCGTTTCCTTGGTGGAGAGCTGGTCCCTCCACAGATGTCTGCATAAGGTCTTTTCCTCAAAGATCTTCTTGTCCATTCTTTGCTCGTTGTTTCCTTGTAGCTGGTTCCCTGTTGCTCATCTACATCCGTGGACATCCTCATCCTCTTACGTGGTGGAGAGGGGGTCTGTCCACGGATGGCACTGTAGGGTCTTTTCCTCAAAGATCTTCTTGTCCATTCTTTGCTCGTTGTTTCCTTGTAGTTGGTTCCCTGTTGCTCATCTACATCCGTGGACTTCCTCATCCTCTTACGTGGTGGAGAGGGGGTCTGTCCACGGATGGCACTGTAGGGTCTTTTCCTCAAAGATCTTCTTGTCCAGTCTTTGCTTGTCGTCTCCTTGTAGCTGGTTCCCTGTTGCTCATCTACTGTGGACATCCTCATCCTCTTACGTGGTGGAGAGGGGGTCTGTCCACGGATGGCTTTGTAGGGTCTTTTCAGCAGAGAACTTTTTTGAAAGACCTTTCTCCTTTTCCGCTCTGGAGAGGCGCAGCCCAAGTTCTCTCTGCACACCTGAGAGATTTCAGCATATCTCCTCTTTCTTCTCTCTCGCAGCTTAATGAGAGCCATGCTAGAGATCTTATCCTTAGCCAGTGTCTCGCAGTTCTGATATTTGTTCAACAAGTTGTCAATAATGCACTCAGAAAGTCAACTAAACAACGTATCCTCTCTCTATTGTGCACGCAAACAAATATCAACTAATAAGACCGAAGTGTCTGACATACAGAGTTCTAGAATTTCTGATTCCTTGAACTTTTCATCTGTGATGTCATCATATCCCTTTATGATGGTGATGACATCATACAGTGATATGATAGTGATGATGACATCATAATGCATAATGTGATGAATGACCTTTAATGATGACATCATAAGGTGATGGCACTTTATGATGACATCACCCTCTCAAGGTTTTCTATGGGGGAGGGGGGGCAGTGGGTTAGCAATGTTACCTCTGCAGGCATGAAAATCACTCACCTTTCTGTGAAATTCGCCGTTTTGAAACCAAAATAGATGACCTACGTGAATCGTGCAGATCCGATGAGAAAATATTTTTGAGGGGGGGGGTTAAGTGGCATGTGATCGGGATTTGGAGGTATAGATTACGAGAGCCTTGAATTGAGAAGAGAAAAAAAGTAGAAGAAGATGAAAACACCCACAAGCGCGAGAGCACCTGATTGGGTTGTGAATTGTACTGTGCACTTCGCCGCTGCGAAGTCGGCGCATTGTAATTTGAGCCGTTACAGCACGACCTGTCCATGTGCCTGCGTTTGTGTGTGTGCACCAGCGCACTAGAGAGAGACGGGCCGCCACAGACTCGTTAATTTATGCAAACACTGCTCGTTTTTACTAGCATGCATGCGCGCTTCTCTCTCTCTCTCTCTCTCTCTGTGTGAGTGAGTGAACAGAGAAAGAGCGCTATGCGGAGATGAATTAACGGAACGATATTGCGTTGATGAAAAAAAAAAAAGCAGAGTCAATTTGTGGCTACTGTAGTACTGCTTGAATTTCTTCTCAAAATGCATCAGATTAATGCTTTCAAATTTGAAATATTCAAAATTTTCTTACGGGGGAGCATGCCTCCCTAGAGGGGTTGGATCCTTCTCACCTTTTTCACCCATGACCTGTTTTCATGTCTGGTTGACCATTAATACTTTCGGTTAATTTTTTGACTTCCTCTTGTGCCTTCAGTCATATTTCGCAGCAAAAGGTTACACTGGAGGACTGACAGTATGTGCCAGTTATACAGCGCAGTCCCCATGATGGACTTCTGCATGTTTGTCACGCGTACGTCACCGATGTAATCAATTAAGTCGATTAATCGGGACAGCCCTAGTCTTGTTTCACTGCAGTGAAAAAAATGATTCTCTGCCGCCCCATTGAAGTCTATGGACGCTGAGCATCAATAGGTTTAAAGCAACACTTTGTTGTTTTTCGACATCAAAATAATCTTTCTAAACTCATTGAAGTGGTAGAAAACAGTAAATAGGATGAATGGTGCTGCCTTCTGCAACTGTACTCTGTAACTTACCTGTTCTGGCAGGAACACAGCGCCACCTGGTACACCGCAGTTCTGCTAAGCTCCAGAGACAGAGCTCAAGCCCAGTCTCCCTGCTCCTCTCAAACAAGCGTGCTTGGTCGGCCAGACTCCCCTCCAGGGCTCCGTTGACACACAAAACCCTGTTTGTTTGGCAGTGGCACCAACAGCACCGGCACCGGTACAGGTAACGGCAACGGCACTGGCTCCATCAACAAATTATGTAGGCAACTGTGCTTCTCTGGGGATACAGCACCTTCTCAAGCAGAGTGCTAAATCTTACATTGTGTTGCTTTAATGCACTGAGACGCTACAGAAATGTAGGAGAAGAAAATAAGTAGCTGAGCTGTAGCTCGTCTTACAGTTGAATGTGTCTAATGCATTTTTAGTCAGTGAACTGTAAACACAGCAGTTCATATGACCAGTCTTCTAACAATTACCTCTGGTACTGACTGATGATGATGGTGATGCCCCAGCAGCAATAACTAAAGTATTTTTCTGACTCAAGTGCTTGTGCTTTACTTGTGACCGGAAACTCCAGTGTCCTTACAGTACAACAGAGAGGAAGTGAAGGGAAAATGCTTTTAGTTCCAGGTTTAATATTAAAGGCAGGGTTGGAGATCTTATTCTGTGGCATTTGTTACTGAATTGCTTGAAATCCTGTCCACACCCCGATTGCAACCAAGTAATTGAATGTTTTTCTAAAAAATTAAAATAGTCAGTCACCTGTGGAACGAACTTTCTGCGGTACCGTCGTGTGTAGCGAGGCTTCACCTTGATGTGAACCCAACGCTGAACAAGCGCTGCATGTTCTTGCGCTCTGGAGGCTTCAGAGACAAGTCTGAGGAAAGGGGCTTGGACTTTTGATGTGTGTATTTTCAAAATGTAGCCTGATAGAACCGATTTTCCAGGATCTCCAACCCTACAGTACCTTTATGTGTCTCTGAAGGAGAGGGAACAAATGTGTGACAGGGATGTAACTTAACTCTCATAGTTACTGTAAAATCTTAAATGTGCATCCACACACAGGCAGGCTGGAGAGGGAATTGTGTGTGGTATTCAGAGGACAGACTGAAAGGTTATCTCATCCCCTGATGATGCTGGTGTATTGAGTGGGGTCAAACAAAGAGAGGAGTGGGGGAGGTGACAGAGAGGGGGAGACAGGGTGAGGAAGGGTTGGTGGCTCAGATTAGGAGGTTACAATGAAAGAGGGTGGAGATAAAGAGGAAGATGGAAAATGGGATTAGTGCGTGCCTGTCTCACCCTTCCATTTATTTTCCCCTCTTTTCTCTTATCTAATGTCAAGGCCCTCTCTCTCTCTCTTTCTCTCTCTGTCTCTCTCTCTCTCTGTCTGTCCTTTCATCTCCCTCACCAACATGACACTGTTTAGTTTAGAAATGGAGAAACGTTTTTAGAAGTGCTACATGTGCTGTATGTCATGGAGGCCACAATGTCAAGTTACAGCAAGAAAGAAAAAAGCAGCTCTGTGATGATGTATTCATGCTCAGTGCTGCTTCAGGCTAACAGCTAACATCCCTAACTCCACCACAGTGACAGTGCTAATCCTGCGTTAATAGTCCAACGTCAGTTTTATTTCAGATGTCCTCTCTTCAACAATAGGCGCGTTTCCACTGCAGGAACTTCAGGGTAATTTTACGGTTCCAGCCCCGTTGGTGCGTGTCTCCACTGCAGGAACCTCCCCCACAGGGCCGCTTACAGGAACCTTTACAGGGCCGAACAGAGTCCCTGCCTATTGGTAGGTACTCAGATCGGACCTGAAAAAGTCCTGGTGTGGCTTGAGATTTACTCTGTGCCGATTGGTCAGACAGCAGGATGTGACACTAAGAGAAAGCCCCGAAATAAGCGGCATTTTAAAAACCCAATATTACTAAAAACGGAAAAACGGCTGGAAAAAAATAGATAATAACTCAGTAAATGACGAGAGTAGCAATAGGCCTAGTAAAAAAAAAAAAGTGTGATAAATACACAATCGCGGGATCACCTGACAGTCGAGACGGCAATTAAAAACCCCGTCTTTTCTTTTCTTTTTTAGAAAGCGTCTATATTGCCAGAAAAAAACAACAACAAGAGCAGTAAATTAAAAAACACTGAACAATGACCTTGCGATAATTGAAACTGTCGCACATCACCATCAAAGCCCGGTGGGTCCTGTCTGCAGTGGAGACACGGCCACCGAGAGAAGAGAGGACGGTTCCTGTAAAGGTTCCTACCCCCTCCTTTTACCAGGAAATAAGTGTAGTGCAGTGGAAACACGGCTATTGTGGGTGACAATACTGTAGGTTTCACTGCTTCGGTATACTGTAACACAAGGTGGAGGTGGGACTACACCACCAGACACAGAGCTTCTCTCAGCCACACACACAACAGTATTTAAGGTGATCAATTCAAAGGTGAAGAGAGCATTGATGCTGATCTGCCAATCATGTATTTTTAATCAGATATCAATCCATAGTTCCATCATCTAGTGGGGATCAGTGAAATCATGGATTCTTCCCCCTGGGGAATACAGTTGGAATGTTTGGACACAACTTCAGAGCAGTTCAAGTTGAGTTATTCCAATCTGAACTAAAGTAGTGGACCAAGCTCACTATCAAACACCGATACCCACACACAGAGAAAGATGGTGTAGCTGACGTTTCTGTATTCAAGAAGCACCTAAGGCTGAGCACAACAGCAGCAACAACAACCAGTGATGCTCCGCCCACAGAAAACTGAAGCCAGATGCACAGATTTGACCGGTCAGTGCCAAAGCCTGTGTTTTCACAAACGTCCAGGTATAAATCTAATGTTTACAATGTATGTACATTAAGTTATTTATGCTCATGCATATCTGGCCTTATTTGGATGTAAACCAGATGTGATGTGTTGCAGGTTTTATGTATTGCGACAGCACAAGAGCAGTTCCACTAAAGTTAAATGTTCAGGCCAACATTTCCCAATGAGCAGCGATGTGCTGAAAAGGCGCCAAATAAAATGTCAGCCAAACACACACACACACACACACACACACACACACACACACACACACACACACACACACACAATCAAACCATAACGTTTGCGTGTGGAAAGTGCAGATGCGTTCTTGTTGAAGTGATCTTGCCTGTAGACTGTTACGTCTTTGCCTCCCTGTCCCTGCGGTGTCTTTAAATCATCACACACACTCAGATGCTCCTCCTTCTCCAGGCTGTTGCTTCTTGTTGCTCTTTGGAAGTGTGAAAAATAGTGTATAGTTCTGTTGTGTTGTGTAGTTTCACCTCAAGCGGTTACATCTGTCTGGCCAATGACACAGCATTCCAGAGAGGAGAATACTTTGAATTTAAGCCATTGCTCACACACACGCACACATCCACCTTGGAAAACTGATAGTTGTTCTTAGGTTTCAGCTTGCTACCATTTTGTATTTCTGTGAAAGGAAATCATATGAAGGTATCCCCTTAAACATTAAACAGAAGATCACAGGGTTTAATCCTCTGGTTCATTTATTACTAATTTGGGACAGGGTGTGCAGGAGTGATAGAGGATTTTAGTAAGGGAAGAGATGAAAGAGAAAAAGAAAGAGGGATAAATGCAGAGGGTGGGGAAGGAGGTAAAGTGGCTGAAGTGGAAGCAAAAAAGATTGATTTTAATTGAAGGTGAAATGTGCTAGAAGAAAAAAACAGGAAAACGTTTTAAGTGTTGGAAAGAAGGTGCAGAAGCAAATGTGCCAGAGATGGTGAACAACATTTTAAGATGAAGTGGTTCATTTTGAAGCTTCAGGCTTTGCTGAAGTAATAAATAATTTTCACAGAACACATTTTTGTACAAAGTGCTACTGGTAGAAAACTGCTGAAAGAACATTAGTGGGATTTTCATCCCAGGAAGGATCATTTGTTCTACATGTTTTAATTCTGTAATACATAGCCATTAGCAGGAGGTTTACAGGTAGACACAATCAGTCATGTTCAGATATGTCGTCTTTTACAGTTTTGTTCAATTGAAACACACAGGTAACATACAGATGCGCGCGTATGCCCCCACTCCTCTCCCACACACACAAACACACACAGGTAACTTCATTCAACTTGTGATTAAAGAGATACACACACACACACACACACACACACACACACACACACACACACACACACACACACACACACACACACACACACACACAGACACACACAAACACCAGCACACAGGACCTAATGTGGTTACAGCTCCTCCATATCAGAGCTCAGTGAAAGATGATCATGTGTCTGTCTGATCAGCTCTGTCTTGACCTTTAGATCATGGGTTTGATTCCCATGTTTGATTTGATCCCCCCCCCCCCCCCCCCCCCGTGGTCCTATCAAAATTTCCCAGAGGAAATTTTCTAGCTATTATATATGATTGCCATAATTTTCGAGAGAGAGGTAATTTCACACAATTTTCCAGCATAACATTTGGGAAGGCTTAGCCTTCCCTAGCCTCCATTACGCGCCGCCCATGGTCCTGGTGGTTCATGCTGTTCCACTGTCACAGTTTTTTGGACACTTGAATGGATCAGAGGCTTGACTGAAGTCAGTAACACCTTTGCTTTTCCTACTCTGACATCCTGCTGTGAACATGTCCTGGTGAAGTATCCTGTAGCAGACATGTTCAAGTTAAGAAACAGGCACTGACATTTATTAAAGTTCAACTGTAATATTTTCTTTTTGGGGGCATATTATGTCTTTATTATGACAGAGCAGTGGAGAGGGACAGGAAGTCAGGCAGAGAGAGGAATGACTTTACAATATGTGGTACAGGCTCTACCAGGTGATCCACCAGGGCACCATCATACCACAGATAACACAGATCATAAATTACGTCCTGTGTTTTATTTGCATGCTGTTGTCTTCATTTGTTTTGCTCCACCTCCACACTCCCATCCAGTACGTTGCCTTCTTTTTTATTACCTCCTGTCTTTATTGCCTAAACTTGCTGCTGTAGCTCCGTTTCATCACTAGTTAATAATATCAGAGTCCTGCAGAAACCGTCTTCTCTATGTACAAAGAGACTCGCATTAGAGTTTATTGAGGAATGTTTCGCTCATCATGGCTGCTTTCTGCACGGTTCAAGTCTTGTCAGAATTGTCCATCATTTTCCTGTACCTTGTTCACTGAATATCATGTAATTGCTTTTCTTTGAAGAGGCAGAATACAACAGCCAGCTAATTGGAGGATTATGCAAGCATGAATCTTCAATAGAGAAAGCTTAAACTTTACTCTTTTTAAATTGATTTAAATCTTCTGAAAAACATTTCAATTTGTGGGACTTTTTTTTTCAAATAAATATCTTCTTACTTTTTCAGAGTTGCACACATTTTGTAAGAGTGTTCCATCCGTTACAGTGGAAACAAAAATTATTGTTACTTGTAGAAAATCACATATTTTTTCTCTTGTTTCTAAACTTCAGCTTTCCTTTTAAGACAGACAGCTATCATTTCATTCAGATTGTGTGTGTATGATTATGTGAAGATGATTTATCTGATGAGCTGGGATTTTGTATACGTGTAATTCAACAGCAGGAAATTTAATTTAAACTCAGTCCCTCGGGTGTTACAATCAAAGACTTAAGCTGCTGCTGCTTCCTCTTCTGCCTCCTCTTCTTCTTTTCTTTTTGCCCTATTCACACACACACAGACACACTACCACCGTTCAACTCTAAGGTTCTGTGTTGGCTTCTCTGTGTATAATTCATAACTCACTGACTTCAGATCAAATATGCATTATTTTTCCAGTGGAAATGGGACGGTGTGCTTGCTCGTGTGCACGTGTGAATATCAAAGCAAAAGATGTAGACAAGAGAGAGACAGCGGGAGAAAGGACAAGCCTAATATGAACCTGTTTGTGTGGATTAGTGTTAATGTGCAGTCACATTTCACCGTCCTGCATAGTGACTGTCTTAACAAACTCTAAAAGCCCAGTGTGATTCAACTGGGCTGTTCTTCACTTTGATACATGAACATGTAAAAATGTTCTGTCTCTGGTTGTGTGGCATGTGAACTCCACCACACAGATACAGTCTATTAATGATGTATTAACCAGAAGAACATTAAACATACCAGCTTCAAGAAGCAGCTGTTCAGAATAAGGTTAATTTCAGAGTTTGTGTGAGTAGACTTGAAGTGAATGGAACATAAAGTGTCTTTTCTAAACCCTATTTTATTTGACCTTCTCTGTGCAACATTGTGAATGTCTTTGTGGAGGGATTGTCCAGAAGCGTTTGTTCGTTTCATGTCTCTCCTCTTTTTGATGTGAAGCTGTACACCCCACCCTCCTCCGGTCTCATACAGCAGAAGTCTTTGGCCCTTTGGATGTGTTCACACAGACTTTTACTTATTCATCTAAAATCCATCAGACACTTAAGGAGTATGTGAACTGTACAGACGAGGGCAAACAGACAAGTGATGCTGGCAGATATGTATTTTTTTAATCAGCATTGGACCGTCTGAATAAAGGTTTTGCCAACTGCTGGAAGCAAATCCACAGAAGGCTTGATTCTGTCTAAAGCACGGCTCATGGTTTATGTGTAGATGCAGCAATTACAACAAATTTATGTGTTGAAATGGTTTCAGGGAACATTTTGTTTCAACATGAAAATCATTAAGAACGTAGGAGTTATTACTACTGTCTAGTGTTATCATTTTTTAGTTACTTACTATATCTGACTTTGTGGGTAGGCTATATAAGTATATGTCTTTGTCTTTGTTCCAGAAGGTTTGTGTTTTGGTTTTAGTTGCACATGTGTCCCTGGTCTGGTGTGGTTGTTGGTTAAAGAGCTCATGATTACGTTTCTCACTGTAAACACTAGAAATGCCCTGGTGTGTGTTTTGGTTTTTATCTGAACATCATTGTGTAGCTGTGGTTACTAATGCTGTTGAGCAAACACCAATGTGTGTGAGGGATGTCTCAGACAGATAATTGTTGCTTTTAACCTAATGACATCTCCGTTAACATTTAGAGGCACTAATGGTTATTGTAGTGTGTCTGTGTGTGTGTGTCTCTGTGTATGTGTGTGTGTGTGTGGCAGCGGGTGAACACTCATTGTCCCAAGTGAACAAATTAGGACAGATGGAGACATTTTCTCTCTCCCTCTCTGTTTGACTAATTGAGACCAATCCAATCACGTCCTCACTCGCTGCCTTTTCCAGGCTGTGCAAAGACAAACTTGGCTTCTTGCTCTTCAGCCATGATCAAATTCATTATTTATATTTCCTCTCAGAACAGAGTCATTATTCTCACACTCAAATCAAGTTACGTGGACCTTCCCTCTGATCTGTGCTGCTGGAGATCACCTCTCAAATTCAAACTCTGATACTGTAAAAGAAGAGGCTGGAATATCTGGATCTTTCCTTGCAGACTTTGAAATGAAACAGCATGATTTACTATTTTACAAAATGTTAAATTTTTTAAAGGTCCGATCATTTCTAAGGCATTAAAGGGAAACTTTTTTTTCAACCTGGGCCCTGTTTTCATATGTTTTTCTGTATACATGAGTGATGGATAATACAATTATTGAGGTGGCTCCAGTATTGAGCCGGGCAGGCAGCCTGCAGCCCAGCTAACGTTCTTCAACTGGGCGAGTGGCTCCCGTCAAAGTTCGCCCTGTAATCGTGCATTTTTTTCACACTGACAGGCTCTGATAGTTACAATGAGTGTCTGACAACATACTAGAAAGGAGAAATGAACGTAATAGTCTCTACCTTTAGCTGGAGGTCGCTGTTTGTTGTGATCTGTGTCCAAATCTCACCACGCTAGAAATCTCGTTCTGATAACTCGCGATAAAACACCATTGGGGAATACTGTTACCTGACTGAGGTGAAGAGAGACGACCGGGGCATTTCCAAATTGTAGCAACAAAATGTTGGGCTACTCTTCGCGCAGCTTTCACAAGTTAGGGCTAGCTGTGCTACAAATGGATGCTGACATTCCTGTCGATGCACTGCACGTGCCGACCCCGGAGTCTGCAGTGAGCTACTGCCAGCCAATAAAGAGACGCGCTAAAGGTAGAGACATACGTTCATTTCTCCTTTCTAGTATGTTGTCGGACACACGTCGTAACTATCTGAGCCTGTCAGTGTGAAAAAAAATGCACGTTTATAGGGCGAACTTTGACGGGAGCCACTTGCCCGGTTGAAGAGCGTTAGCTGGGCTGCAGGCCTGCCCGGCTCAATACTGGAGCCACCTCAATAATTGTATTATCCATCACTCACGTATACAGAAAAACATATGAAAACAGGGCCCAGGTTGAAAAAAAACAGAAGTTTCCCTTTAAGAGGTAGTGGTGTCTGTCACAGTGTCTCTTAGTGTCACACACTGTAGTCCAGCTGGGTGTTAGGACCAGTCCAACCTCCAGGAGTCTGCTTCTGTTTATATCCTGTATATGATGACCTCTCTCAGAGCTGGAACACAGATGTGATCTGGATACTTACTGACCAAATCAGTGGTTTTTTATCCACATCATTACAGGCCACAACAAACACAAACATGTTGTTGAGAATGTGTGAAATTTACTGGCAGTTTGTTGTGCAATCAGTGTGATCTGAGACCCAGCATCATTATCCTCCACATCCGTTGCCATGGTTGAAAGCTTGAAAGCAGCGTTTCTTCAGACGCTTCAAAGCTTATGTCCACGCTCATGCCTCACCTGCTCAGGAACCTGTAGCTACATCGTGGTTTACACGTGATGAAGTCTTGATTGTATGAGCAAAACCCCCATTACATCATCTTGTGTCGTTATTGTGGAGTCATGGATTCGTCTTATTTTTGCCAATTTCTCAACCCACCATCAACATGTTAGAGCAGAACCAGGGTTGGTCAGTCAGCGTGTACCTTCAGCCATCTGATTGCGATGATTATATGGTTGTTGTGGTCTCATTATCTTATTCTTAGCAATCAGGCTCAGTCCTCTTCTGTTGTCCATCTGCTTCAACACTTGAAGATTTGTTTTTCTTCTGAGATGTTGTTTGCAGACTTGTTTCCCAACTGTTGGGGAATAATTCTCGTCCTTCTCTGGTTTTTTCCTCATTATTACCAACTTTTCTCCCTCGTGGTGGCAGCTAACTGGATGGTTTATGGCTCTTGGCTGAGCTGTTAGTGAGCACCAGGCATGGCAGTCAGCGGTAACTCCAGATCCAGTGTCTCTCAAATGCTTGAACCAATGTTTGTCACCAACGTTAAACCTTATTCACTGTACCATTTATTTTATACAGATACTGGGAACCACTGGGGGGTTTTGATGAGTATAAAGATGGTGATCATCAAAGTTGCAAGATCTAAACCAAACTAAGCACCTATGGGAGACATAGCTCGCTCCATCGCCTTATCAGGACTACAGCTTTGGAAAATGGTGTTTACCCCTCCAGCAGTTTGAGAAACCTGTAGAGCTACAAAGACCTGATGCTGTTTACCTTCCCTTATCCAGCCATCTGTACATTTCATTCTCATAGTTGAATAATTTATCAGACCTCAGTTTTTTAACTTTTTTGCCAACAGTTGGGTGCCCCAGTGTGTAGCACTGAGTGTGTATACTGATGATGATCTCATTACAAAGCCCCCACTGAAGAGGTGGGATACAGCAAATCAAGCTGATGTTGACATGTTGGAAGTAGAAAGAATATGGAAGCTGACCAGGTCAGAGCATCTCCATAACAACAGGTCCTGTGGGGGTCGTTAGCGTATATCGAAAAATGGTCCAACAGGAAATGAGAAGACAGAGAGCAGTAAGGAGTACGACAAGTCAGGAGTTCAACTAGTGATATAACTTTACATCTAAAAGTTAACAATAAAATTGCTAATACCCGTGTTAGGTGGAAAGTCACTGCGGTGTTTGGTTATAACTTATATTTCTCCATGGGCTCCTTTCACATCAGACACAATCATCTGATCTGTTGCTAATTTCAAATATTGATTAGGAAGCTCTCACGCTCCAATTCCCAATGTGCAACCAGTTGGTCCTCTTACTGTAATTATTCAAAAGAGCACTTCTGCTTGTGTTTGTGTCTCCTATAGCCAATCTATATAACGGCTCTGTAACAAGATAAATGACCGATGAGCTCAATTAATGCGGTCAAAGTGAGAATGGATAAAGAACGCAGTGGGAGAACAACCAGAGAGGAAAGGAGAGAAATATCTGAATGAGTACAAACGGGAACAGAGAGGAAAGAAAGGATGGAGGACAGAGAGAGGAAAGGAGAGAAAAGTGGAGAGATGAACGGTAAAGGAGTCAGAGATGGGAAGACGATAGACAGAGTTAGATTAAAGAGAGAGACAAGCAGCGGGGGGGAGAGGGAGGGGGGGGGTGTTAGTGCCCTAAGGTCGTTCCTTTCAGCAGAAATAATTTAATTGGCTCGTTAAGAGCAATGTGGGAAGCTTCCTCCTGATTGGATGAGTAGGCAGATGATGCCTGCAGAGACAGGAAATACAGGAGGGGGCGTTTAAACTTTTAACACACACACGCACACACAAATTATTCTTGTACATTGCTCATAGTTGCGCACAAAAATTTACATCCAGTTGTTGTGTGAAAACACACACGCACACAGATTAGCTCATTCATGCATGCACTGTAGTTTATTAATGAGGACATAAAACCAAACATCTTCCTCCACTGCTGTAACATCAGCTGTGTGTGTGCGTGTGTGTGTGTGTGTGTGAGAGAGAGAGTGTGTGTTTATGTTTATGCTGCACGCCCGTGTCCAGCACTTACATGCATTGTTTGAAAAGGAAATGCAGGCATGAAGGTGCGTGTGTGTGTTGTGAAACAGCTTTTAGTTTGCTGACTCTGAACAGCCAGTCCCACTTGGAGACCTCTCTCTCTCTCACACACACACACACAGCTAGTAGTGTGACCTTGGTGTCAGTCTGCCCACGCCTGCTCTCTCTCTACCCATCCATGTCTCCGTCCACAAACCTCCACTATGTCTTTATTTCCCAGAAGTCTCTCCCTCTCCGCCCGTGGCTTCCTCTGTAAAACCATAACCCACTTAGTTTTCATGGCCTGCAAACATCTAATACAATCAAAGCACTGCACTGTATCTTACTCATGTTATATTTGTGCTCATGAATGCTTGATTAAACTAAAATGTGTTTATTCAGGCCTCATGTAACAAACTGTGTGCAGCATCACTCCTGAACATTTCCAACACACAAGTCCCATGAAGTAAGTCTCTAATTGAACTGATTGAATTACTGCTACCAGGCTAAAAGTGGAATGAAATGATAATGTTGTAATATTGTGATGAATATCTGTCGTATAAAATGAAAGCCCCCAAACTAATTGTATCTTTTCTTGCTAAAGTGATTACACCATGCAGTTATTTGTCACATAATGATATCACACAATGCCCATAATGGTGCTACTTTATCAGTATACTACTAATAAATGGACAAGCATGCTAAAGGCAGCCTCTGTCTGTCTTAAATGTGTGAGCAGCAGGAAAATGTGTTTATTGGTGACTCTGCAGTAGAGAGAGAGAGAGAGAGAGATTAAAAATTATAATGCTAATAATACATTTGATTTATAAGCACGTTTCAGGACACACAGGGACACTTTGGACAGCAAATAAAAACACAGAGAAATAAACAGGATAGATTATGTATGAGAAAAGTGTTGGTCTGTTGATGTGTTTTAGTTGTTTTCTTCTCTGCAAGTACATGGCTACAGTAAGCATATTTCAACCAATGACGAGCATTTCTTAAAAGAAAGAGGCCAAATGGAGCATCCCGAATGTCTAGTGCACGTATTGCATAACAACAATGTGTGGGTTTGATTCCAGCCTGGAAGCTTTATTATAATAATAAAGGCAAAATGTCTGCCTGAGGAGAGTCAAAAAACAAGACCAATGAAACATCATGCACAATGATTTTATTCTCATTCCCAGTCATAAGATGAGCTCACACAGGTAATA
The DNA here is from genome assembly GCF_905171665.1 of Trachurus trachurus. Lineage (NCBI taxonomy): Eukaryota > Metazoa > Chordata > Actinopteri > Carangiformes > Carangidae > Trachurus > Trachurus trachurus. The sequence goes on from NC_139910.1 coordinate 21,534,551, forward strand.
AAACAATCAGGGTGCAATACTCAATGGATGTGTCCCTAAATGGTGTTATGTTGCCCCCCCACTTGTTGCTTAACTTCAGGAATTTACAACCTACAGTAGATCTGTCTCAGACAAGGTTATACAGAGTTCATCCTGTTACTTTCACCTTAAACATAAGTTCACCATACCATGGTACAATTGGTTAACACTGATCATTCTAACAGTCTTTCCCAAATTAGGACTCCATTAAAATTTCCACCACGTCAAAAATAATTGTTTTCCCAAACTGCCAGACATTACACTGAGGTGTCTTTGTTAAAACTGTCTGAAAAGAGTAGGTGCTACTAAAACATGACAGGGCAGGTGATTGGATGAGCCATCTGTCCATCACTGTCAACCACAGGCCAACCTCATCCAATTACATTCTGCACCGCTACCATTTTTTTTCACTGCCAGTGGTTGTTAATACGAGAGAACACGGTGGATCAAACTTGAAGGTGGAACAGTGAAAACTCCTCTGCCATCCAGAAAAGTCTTCAGATCGTTCTCTGTGAAGAGATGCTCCCTGGCTCTGATGTAATTATAAATAGCAGCAGCTACACTAACCTTTTCAAGAGCTGCCATTGTGACTGAACAGTAACTTCTCACTGTCATCACCTACAGTAACACACACTGACCCGTCTGAATCACTGTGGTTCAACCACAACACAGAGCTTGGAGCCTGGTGAGAGACAAAGTTAACCTGATTGACTCTGCTGATGTTGTTCAACAGAAGGTGTTACAAACTGAGTGTGTGGACCGCCTAATGAGAGGCGCGATAGAGATGCATTCTGGGAAGTTTAGGATCTAATGTTTCGGAGCTTCACCCTTACCAAAAACATAACTAAGATATCTAATCTCTGTGCTGTGTTCATAATTTCCCAGTAAACTCTCTGGAAGTGCAATAATATGTCACTTTAACATGTGTTTCCATCCAGATCAAACATCCACTCTCAAATCACATGTTAATAACAGGTGTAATAGGATATTTAAAGGAGACATATTCTGCCCCTTTCCCACAAATTAAAATAGTTCCCAGGTGTCTTAAAGACATGTCTGTGACATGCTTTGGTCAAAATGCCACAAGGATCAAACATCACAGCTCTTTTCATCCTCTCAAAACAGCCCTGTTCAGAACAACTGGTTTCAGTGCCTGTCCCTTTAAATGCAAATAAACCACTGCTTGCCCCGTCCCACCCCTTCTACTGGTACCAGGTAGGGGTGGGATTATGCAAATTTGAAAACTAGTTACATCATTGGAAGACATCTGAGGGAGCAGCTCGTAAAACCACATGGATTTCAACCCAGTGAGCCTGAAAACTACAGATTTATTTGTCAATTCTCACATTTTGGGGAATGAAAGGCAAGACAAACACCTAAATAAATGTTAAAGAGCCTTCAAAAAGTGATATTTCCATAATATGTCCCATTTAATATAATGATTAGATGGAAGTCGTAATCTACAGAAAAGAGGAACAGCCTCAGCAGTAGATAAACAGAGAACAGTTCTAGGCACAAACTTTATCCATGTCTGTCATATCATGATAAACTCATAAAGTTTCTTACATCAGCATTCCTTCCCATCTGCATGTGTGAGTAGCACTCACTGATGAGTGTGTGAAATATTAACACAGTCGGCCTTTTGCCTCACAGTTCATCTTCACATTAGTTTCTACTGTCATGTATTAACACGTAGGAGAGAGGGAGAGTACAGAGGAAAAGGAGGAGTGAAAGAGTGGAGTGTCAAAGTAGAGACAGAAACAGGAATTCCTGTGGAGGGGGAGACAGGGAGAAATAATTGAAACAGAGGGGAAGAGAAGAGAGGATGGTGAAGGTTGAGGCTGAACACAGGGGAGATGTGAGGGAAAGAAAGGGAAACCACAAGAGAGAAAGAAACAGATGAGTGGAGAAATAGAAAGACAGACTGTATTTAGAAAGAATATGAAGCAGATGCAAAGCCCACTGGTGACTCACCTGGTGCTGCATGTGTGCGTGTGTACAGTGTATGTGTATGTGTGGTATTTAATTAGCATCGCTGCAGAGGACTTGGATTTTCTACTAAGCACCATGAAAGCATTTTTCGATTAATTTGATCCTTGGGTACAACTACGGTGAAAAGTTATTTAACAGTGGAGTCTGTATTGTTTTTACTGAAGAGGACAAACATGCTGGTTGTTTCTCTGCTGTTGACATTTCACTTAATCGTGCATCTGTCGTTTAAGAAAACATTGGCTCATACACACAGGAAGAACAATGTGCTTGTCCCTGTTTGAACCAATCCAACAGATTTCTAATGAAATGTATCAAAGAAAATGATCTGCAGCTTTTGCTGTGTCATAATACACACATTCCACAACAATGAAGAATTCCACAAAGTTACTTTCAAGTAATTACCAAAGCTTTTAGTTTCCTCTTCTTTGATTCAACACCTGTACAGAAAACCAAACATTTAAAACATCCTTTACTTATTGTTCAGTCTTGGTCTGGTTTCAGACCTCCTCTAATGCTCGCTGAAAGCTTTTGACACATGGCACCTTGGATAGCTGTCTGTTCAGCAGTGTGTTCAGTCATGTTGAAAGGTCGGAAATCCTCCACTATTATTTCCCACATAAAATGTCATGAAGTTGGAAAATGGCTCATAATGAACAACGCAATGTGATGAGTTCATCCCGAGTGAAGACAGTTAAACCCTTGCAGATCAGGCTCAGAAGGTCAAAGTCAGTTTTAGAACTTGAATGATGTGATTCATACAATAGGCTCATTTGCATAATGCTGCTCTCACTGTTGTTCTGTTTATCTGAGCTGCAGCCTTCACCACATCCTGTCCATCCTCCTTCACTGCTGCAGCTCTTCAGGACAGTTCCTCCAACAACAGGCTTCCTCTTTCCCTATATTTAGAACAGCATATATTCCTTTTATATATTTATACGGTATACTATATTGTTTTTACTCCCTGCCAGTGGAGCTGGGGCAAATCTAGGTCACCCAGATTGGATGAAATGTGCTGACCTCAACTGATCTGACCATCATCACTAATGAGGGACACAGCAGCAGCCAGTTGGATTAACACCAGGACATTTTCCATTTTCATTTTTTTCAGTATTTAATGGCTGTTAGGGTTTACATTTGTAAAAGCTCAGTTTATATGTGTATATATAATGTGCAAATGTGAGTGTGTGAGTTTACCCCTCAGGCAGGGGTCCAGAGCACATCTCGGGCTGCTATGGCAACTAGGCTGGCACCCCCACTGCTGCCTCATGGCAAGTGCACAAACACACAGACAAGTGCGTGAACACACACTGGCACACTGGAGCTATGGCCACAAGGCTGTTTGAGTGACACGCACTGGGAGGGAGACGGGGACGCTCAGTTTTCTGCTTAATTGCCCAGGATTGAGTGCGGAGGGATGGGAGGAGACTGGGAGAGGGTTCACAACATGACATGATGACAGCACAGCAATGACAACATAATGATGTGATTTAAAAACCATGACAGGAACCTTCAGTTTGCTGAACCAGTGTTGGGAGGGAAGAGGCAGCAGTGATTATAGAAACACGTAAAAGCACGTAGAAGAACGCCCTCCTCAACATTCAGCATCTGTGCGTCACATTTAAATCAGTTCGACAACATCGACATGTTGGGAAAGTAATAAAAAAAGTATAGTTTGGTGAAGTAAACGCTTAGTGTTTTTCTCCTTATCAGAAAATGTTAATGATACAGCTCTGAAAAACAATATGTTGCTGACTGGATGACTCACTTCCATTACTAATTCAGCACCGCTCATCTCCAGCTACAATGCGTTGTTATTATCCACTGCAGCTGTGCTAATGCAGTTCGCCGCGCTGGCAGCACCTCAGCTAATCTGCAAACTATTCATTTTAGCCTCCAGATGTGTTGCAATAATTAGTCTGTTTATTAGCTGATTATGTCAGTAAACTGCCCACATCACTGCTGTTGTTACTGGGAAAATGCAAGGGCTTAATACGCTGCACACACACTCATAAATACTCACTACTCTCTTTCTATTTTTCTGCAACTAAAAGCATGTGGACAAAATCAAGAAAACTGCTCACAAACACACAAAATGAAACCGTGGTGGAGAAGAAACGAAAAGAAATCCTCTCTCCTCTCCAGGAGCAGCTTCCCTGAGCCTCAGCTCCTCGGCCGGTTTCTTCTATTGGTTTCACACAATGACTGTGATATAATTTGTGTTGTTTGAACAGAGTCCAGGCCGACGGACGGTGGCTGGCAGAATGATAATCAGTGTGAGGTTTTGTATGTGGTGGAAGCATTCACTGCTCAGTGTAACTCGTGGTTCCTCAGGCTGTTGATTCCAGACTGCAGGGAAACCATCACTGTGTGTGCACAGTGAGCTTTGGACCAGGTTTCAAGAACATGGGCTGAGTGTCATGAGCGTGGTAGAGGTTGGATCGGAAATGAGGTTTAACTCGTTTTAGAACGTACTGTTTCTGAACTAAGAATTCCACCAACAATGTGATCATTTCTACTGAAGATTTAAAGAGACATCGTGTAACTTCTCCTGTTATCTATTTACGAAAATCGATTATTTCATTCAAAAGTATGTTTTTCATTAATCAGTAATAATCACCCCCATCAACACTGAAGTGTTCCGGTAAGCTCTGAATTTGCCTTCATTCATATATACATCGAGTGGGCAAGCTCGGTGCTGGCTGCCATGTCGTGTCGCCATGTTTTTACGTTCAGTGGCAGCGTAGTCTCGCTCGCCAGACCCTCCTCCAGAGAAGAAGGTGGCAGCGTGAAACCATGGAAACTCACCAGTCGGCTCAGGTGGAGGTGGCATCTGTGAAAAGTCACCGCGGTAACGCAGTGAGGAGGATTGGAGCGTTACACTGATGCTGCATTCACATGCAGTCGGGCAGACGGCCGTCGGTAACAAACCAGATGTCATTTTAGTCACAGAAGTCCAGAGAAAGCCGGTAAAACGTGGGTCAGGTAAACAATACGATATCGCCATGACAACATAATTGTCACGTGTATTGTTTTGCCTCGTGCTGATGGACCACTTTACATAGAGGCTTGTTTATGCCGTTACGTGCAGCGGCTGTCGTCCGTCTGCCCAATTTCACGTGAATGCAGCATGAAAAATACGATTGAGTTGCTTGCGATATACAACCGCAACGCTAGATGGGAGTAATTCCTACATGATGTACCTTTAAATCTTTAAAAAACAAACTGTGGTTGTGTTATGTTGTGTTATCTTTAAATGGACTAAGTCCTGTCCTGAAACTGCTGAGCTCTGTAGGTTTTGTCCAGCATGTTGAGGACCACTCTTCTCTGTGGATGAACACACACTGGTGCTTGTGGCTTCTGGCGGTGTACTGTACTGTACATGGAACTGCCTCATACTCTTCTACATGCACATCAGTATGAGTGAACATGTCAGCCAGTGGATCAGTTTGGCTCCTTTATGTGTTTTCTTTCTCCTCGGGCTACTGAGGAGTTTAATGGCACAGGGAAGTACAGTAGGTGATATGAGTACTGTACAGGGAATATAGGCTACTTGTGAGTTGAGACACTTTGTATGGTGACTGACAGAATGTTTCCTCGACAAGCCTTCAGCTCACCCTAACCTTAACCCTGGGTTCAGGGAGAGCTGGATTCAGAGAGACAGCTTTGAAATCAACTCTATGGATGCTATCCACTGGACTAAGGAAACAGCCAACAATAACACATCAACCCTGGTTGATGCCGTTAGAGTTGAAATCGGGGATACTTGTTCTGTAACATGCTATTAATTTGACTAAAAGCATGTACTGTTTTCCTATTCCTAAAACTGCCAACCACTTTGACTTCAGTAAGGATCAACACATTTGTCACCCGTGTTAAAAATGAATAGAACATTTTACCTTTGACAAGTGTAAAGAAAAAACCTTTTCATACATAAAATCATATTGGGAAAGTAGAACAAATAGAAACCCTTATCCAGTTCAGAACTCATTCAGAAGGATCTAAGAGCAGTAGTTCAAGAGTTCACATTGAAACCAACTATAACATCAGTTAAAGTGTGAGACAGGCTCTATGGCATACATTTTCTTTTTCTTTTTTTTTTTAATTAACCCGTTTTTGGGAGCTTGACAATCACTGGTAATGTATCAATCAAAAACTGGTAACCAGCTACCAGCTCAAGATGGTAGCTGTAGCCAGCTTGAGCCGGTAGCTGGTAACATCTGAACCCACATTTCTTTGGTCACAGATTTGTCATGTTACTTTCTAAGTGATACGGTATGTAGTTTTAAAAAAAAATGTAAAGGGGCAATAGAAGTAGTTTGTTGTCTGAGGGCAACACCATATGCCATGGTGGGTTAAACAAGTTCATAAAGAGGGGACAAATATATATTTGTCTATTTGAAGATTTTTGATAGTTAGGGTTAGCTCAAGTGTGTGGCAGGTGTCGAGTTGAAGAAGTGTAAATCTTTCCCCATAACACACAACTCAGTTTGACTGAGACCTGAACACAGCAGCCGTCGTAGCAGCAGGGATCACTGAGAAAAGGCACTTGGATATTGATAGTCTTGATATAGATTCATGCACAAGCTGATCAATTTGAAACATTTGATTCAGCCACTTTTACTGGTCAGGTATGTGTTCAAACAGCGGGTCACTTAGCAACCAAACTGTAGTCATAGAAAGGTTTGTATCTGTGTTGATGGTTTGACTTTGACAGGACCTTCAGAGGAACAAACACTTGTTGTTGATAGAACTGTTGTCACAGTTGTCCTGTCCATGTTTTTAATGAGAATGGATGAACTGAGAAGAGACACAGGGTCAAGGTTGTCACAATGTTTCCTGGCAACAAGGTTCTCCAGCATTATGTAATTAAAACAGCACTGAGACGATCGCTGAAGGCAAAACTGTTGTTTCAAAAATATGTCAGGCTAAAATCTCGAGGAAGAGTCTGAAGCTCTCGGCAGGTGATTTCACTTTACCTGCATTCAAAATCTAATTTAATGTGACATCATCCATCTCTGCCATCTAGAGTGGGTGTTTGTGTGTGTGTGTATGTGTGTGTGTGTGTGTGTGTGTGTGTGCCACAGAGCATATGATAATCGCTGATGACTCATCCAGACCTTTGCTCATTATTTTCTGTGCAGGAGACAAAGAAAGAAAAATAGAAAGAAAATATTAGAATTTTTGTGGGAAGCTGTGTTTAGGTGGAGGATGCAGATGGCGTGTTGTTGCCTTCCACCCTGAGAAACGCTCTGGAAGATCTATGTGTGAACTGCAACTGGTTAAATAGACTCATCTGAACAAAACACACATCAGTGAAAATACAGTTTATTTTTCAGAGAGGATAAATGAGACATACACTGCTGGAAACCAGTTAATGAAGCTCTCTGGTGTGACTCCTGCTTTCTCTCATCCGTCCTTTTCAACACGCATCAGATTAGATTTCAACATGACAACGTGTGTTATTCTTCACACGTGTCATTAAAAGCAGCACAGAACAAAATCCTAACAACATTTACAGATGTTTTCAACGTGACAGCAAAACACACCTACATGTTTCCAACATGTTTATTACTATGATGCTGAATTCCTGAATCCTTCACATGACATGGTGAATATTGGAAAGAAAAAACTACTTAAGGTTTGTTGTGAAAAAAAGAAGTGTGGCAGAAAACAGCATGGCTACACATTTCATTGTGTACAGGTCCCTGGATTTATAAAGATATGTGTGTACATATGTGATTTATTGTTAGTTCAATGTAACATCAGTACACCACTGACAGTTTTATACTGAACTCAGGCAGTCCTCAGTCAGTCATACACAGCCTAGCAGGTGTTGTTAGAATGAACCAATATTAAAGCTCGGTTAGACGTTTTCAAGCAGAAGTTCCTCATGTATTTTCTATTTAAACTGAATAAGTTTCGATTTCATGACAACTTAGAAAAGTTTACACAAACCTTTGAGTTCTGTTTATGTGTACACAGAAAAATCATTACTTACAAAGCTAATCATCAGACTTCTGGTATACAAATACTCTGGTAGTGGGTTTTCTACTGAACAGGTTTAATGAAGAGACAACAATGATCAATACATGAACATTACACTATAACCTGAGTGAAGTCAACCACAATCTCTTCTAGTGAGAAATAAACTGACAGTGACTGTTACAGCTGTTTTTCAGTAGTGGACATAACTAAACTTTTTCCTACAGCTCTTGTGAAAGGGCAGTGATGCTGCAGGACAAACACTTCACAGCCTGTCTGTTTGACTTAACTCCTGTTCTTTAGTAGCTGGGTTTACATGGACACTTTTTCCGTGATCAAATCTGGTGTTTACATGAGCCACTGCATTTTATTCAGAACTGGTTAGGGCCTTAGTTATATAGAAAAGTAATTTTCCTCTTTTTTTTTACCGAGTCTGGCCGGGTTCGGGACGAGAATTAATGTTAGTGAGACGCATCAGGTCAGGTCCGGTTGGATTTGAATTTTCAGGCCCGTTGAGAACTCAGATATCAAAACATCCCACAACTGAGCAAAGATGAAGATCTATGGTCTGATTAGCTGAGTAGTTCATCTTGACACTTTCATTCAAGCATTTGCAAGTGAAGAAACGTCACTAGGCATTCATGTCGACGCGGAGCATGCGCAGAAAGAACGTAACCAGACAACATTCAGTTTCACCGTTTACATGATATAATTTTCATTTCTTTTGGTTTAAAGGTTCAGGCCTATTCCACCTCTCTGAAACTGAATGAAACTTCATTCTGTTGGGGCTTGTTTATTCTCAGCTGTTTATATGGAACATTTCCATTCGGTTTGGACATCGAAATCGTTTTTAATCTGAATATTTGGCTCCATGTAAACCCACCTACCGTGTCTGACTTTGCTCAGTCTCTACATGTCCCGCAGTCTGAGGATCAGACACCGTCTCCACGGCGACAACAAATACCTGAAAACTAATTTCTATTTTAGACTTTGGAGGATTTGGGGCACATGGTCTTACACAGATTTACACCAGGCAATGAGTCACCAGCTGATTCTGGATCAGTTTAGTTGTATATTCTGCATTAGCTGAGGGTTACTATTACTACTATCAGCTCTGGCCTCTCTGTACAGCCCCGTTAAACACTTTCTAGTGCTGTTTTCAAAGATGTTTCTCATATTAAGCTGGTTATGCTCCTTTCCCAGGTGCAGCCTCGACTGTATTAAAAAAGATTTGTATATATGTCACTGAGAAAATCTGCTCTTCCAATTTGTCCTTGATTTCACAGCAGCAGCTGGAATGAAACCCTGTCACACAAAAGCAATTTTCAAAGCTTGTTATAATGATGGAGCATGGATCCTAAAGCCTTGTCTGGCGGTTGAGGCCAAACTTTATTAAAACTATCTTTGTATAAAGTAGACTGGTGATGCACTGTGGTTAATCTCTATTCGTCCCTGTAGGGAGACTCTCCTCCCACTCGCCTCCCTCCTCAGAGGTCACAGGTCAGGGTCGGCTACAGAACAGCACCTCTGGACCTGGTTCAGTGTCTCGCCTGAACATTTTCCTGACGGTCCTTTTACAAGACGGTCCATCACTCACTGCTCTCCAGCCTGCTGCACAAAAAAAGGTGTTTTTGGAACCATGTTAGAGTTTCCTCTCTGTTCCGCTCCTCAGTTCCCCACAAACACAAACACCGTTCCCTCAAACTTCCCGGAGAGCATTTTACACAACAGAACCCAGCTTGCGTTCAGGACCGTCAGAAGCGAGTCTCGGAGCTGCCTCTCTTCAGTGTGTTGCTGTTGAACTCGTCGTGCTCGAAGCTCAGATTGTTATGCGACCTGGATATCATCAGCAGCTTCTCCCGTTTGCTGTAGTCGCGCCTGGCCGTGGCGGCCGCGTCCAGCAGCCGCTCCCCCTGCTCCTCCCTGTCCTCCAGCCTCATGTAGCCTTTGCTGCTGCCCCGGCTGCCGCTGTTGCTACGGTCGAGGCGGGGCCAGCTGGGGTGTTTCCGCTGCTCCCGGTGCACGCTGAGCATGCTGGTGCCGCGCTCCAGGTCCAGGGATTTGGAGTGACTGCTGAGCATGTGCAGCGAGGAGTTGGAGCCGAAGTCGCTCCGGGCCGCTCCCGGGGACAGCCAGCAGCCTGAGGTAGAGGACGGAGCAGGGGAGAGGGAGCAGGAGGAGACGGAGGAGCAGTGGGAGGAAGAGGAGGCGGAGTTGCTCCGGTGTAAGCCCGGCGGTTTGGTCGCCTTAGCAACAGATGCTACAGGAACCGCCAGAGACTCCATGGAGCTCAGGGGCTGCGACCTGTCTCCGTCCCTCCTGTCTCCTGCTCTGTCCTCCTCGGTGATCACCTCCATCTCCGGCTCGTCAATGACGCAGTTGTTGAGTTTGATAACAGGCAGAGTGAAGGCGGAGATGGAGGAGGAGACGATGGAGCGAGCGTGGTGTCCCCCCCTCTCCCCGTCTCCGTCCACCGACCACTGGTGTCGAATGGAGTCCGAGTGAGCGAGTCCGAGTCCCGGGCGGTCCTTGTAGAGCGGCGCCAGCAGACCGGCGAAGCTGCAGTCCAGCCTCGCCTGGTCTCTGTGTCTGTGGAACTCCTCGTCCCCCAGCAGCACCTCCTCCTCCGCCGAGCCGCCTCCGGCCCGAGAGGAGAAGGCCAGCAGGGAGCCGCCGGCAGCACCGAAGCTCCGCAGGTCTCCGGCCTCTCTTCCGTAGGTGCTGTTGCGGTGATGCTGTTGTTTCTGCTCTTTCTGCCTGAGGCGATGGATGTCGATGACTGTGGAGTACATGTCTCTCATGTGGATTATCTAGTGCAAAGGAAGAATACATTATTAGTAGCAGTCTTTTGATTACCTGGATATAAAATATTCCACCACAACAAACGAACCAACCAATTCTGTTTTGTGCAGTTTGTTTCTCATATCGATCACCTGGAGGGAGGAAGTGGGAATTGATTGAATCATGGAGGGGAAGGAGAGGGCAGATGGAACAGAGATAAGGCTGGAGGGAGGAAATCTGATCTGCATGTTAGTTATGTAAAGATGATGAATATGGATGATTGCGGTGTACATTCTCCCCACTTTGTAGGGAGTGTGGGGAGAACAGAAATGGGAATACAGGGAGGGAATATTAACCACAAGTTCAGTTCTACTGTTTATATTTATGTTTAGATGAGTCGGAAATATTTCTGCAGACACTTGTCTGGATTCTGTTTCTGCATAAAACTGTGTCGTATGATCCACCAACTCTGTGAATAATTATTCACAGAGGTCTCGTGTCCACTCAGGCACAGACATATGTTCTTATTTTTGAATAACATTTTTTATTTTCATTGTTTCAACAGTGAAAACACGCTGTTATTACCAGTCTGGGAGGGGTTTGACAAACAAACCCCTCCCAGACCACCACCTTCTATGCTGATCTCTTTCTGGTTGCCAACATCTACCACTGTGCTCCTTCATGTGCAGCTAGTACAGCAGCAATGAAGACAAAACATAAAATAAAATAAAATAAAACAAGATACCAACAAATAAACCAAAACAAATATAGACACAGAAAATTACTTCAGGCAAGGTCAATACAACAAATAAATAAAAAGGTACTGCATTAAAGAGATGATTTGTTGAGAAATAAAAAGGTTAAAAGTAAAAATAGCAAAATAAAAAATAAAAATTGTCTGCCAATCATAATACTTGGACATAGCTTTTAGTATGTTTATCCTGTCCTTTCAGAACTGCATGATCACCCAAAACAAATAATCCAGGGCTAAATGGAATTTGTATCTCTGTAATCTCACACAGATTCTCATATTGGTCCAGACGAGATGATAGATGTTCTTACCTTTGTTTCTCTGTCTCTGTTCTCATGAAGTATGGCGTTAGCACAGATGAAGATGAAAATCCCAATGCCCATGGTGAAAGGCCCGAACATCTTCATCCTCTCAGAGTGACGATGCTGTTCCAGGAAGCGTGTCAGAGCGCCCCCAGTCTGCTTGGTGGGTGTACCTACATGCACAAGACATGGGGGGGGGGGGGGTCTGAGCCATTTAATATCAGGAGCACACACCAGATTGTGAACATCCTGTTATTTCCTCACCATGAACATCATGACTTGTGTTGGAGTTGGCCACCTCCCCGTCTGTGACGGACACATGGGCTCCGTCTCCTTCACCTGTGGAGGATGTTTTGGCTCCTCCAGCTGCTGCAGTGTGAGAGGCTCTAGCCACCGATCTAGCAGAGGGCATGGTTTCACTGTGCGGCCAGTAACCCAGGGTTGCCATGCCGATCCCTATGGCTAAGATGACTAGTCCAAGGAAAAGGAAAAACCCAGAGGGGGAGTAGAGGCGGAGCCGGCCACGTACCACCACAACATCCGTGCGTCGCTTTCTCTTTCTAAATGGACAGTGAGCAAAGAAACAGGTCATAGGTTTAGTGATACTCAGTCATGCTAGGCTGGTACAGTGCCTTGGAAAAGTATTCACACCCCTTTTAACTTTCCCACATTTTGTCACGTTACAACCACAAACTTAAATGTATGTTATTGGGATTTAACACAAAGTAGCACATAATTGTGAAGTGGAAGGGAAATTCAAGGGAAGTTCAAGATTTTTTACAAATCAAAAACCAAAATTTAACTTTTTGACCAACATTCAAAACGCTATGTTTCTATTAAGCTATTTTGCAAAGAAGAACGGGCAAAAATGTCAGTCTGTAGATGTGCAAAGCTAGTTGAGACATACCCCAGGAGACTTGCAGCTGTAACTGCAGCGAAAGGTGGTTCAACAAAGTATTGACTCAAGTGGGTGAATACATACGCCACACTTTTCAGATTTTTATTTGTAAAAAATCTTTAAAGGAGACATATTCTGCCGCTTTTCCACAAATTAAAATAGTTCCCAGGTGTCTTGCATGTCTGTGACGGGGAGCATACATCAGTTCGACTGCCCAAAAGTCCGACGGCTCATTTCTCCAACTACCCATTCTACAGTGTTAAGGTTAGGTTTAGGGTAAGGTTAAGGGTTAGGGCTACTTAAGTCGGAGAAATGGGAGGTCGGACTAATGGACACAAAAATAAAGAAATGTATGGTCGGAGAAATGGGTAGTCGGACAGACGTCATGCGCCTGTCTGTGACATGCTTTGGTCAAAATCCCCCAAGGATCAAACATCACAGCTCTTTTCATCCTCTCAAAACAGCCCTGTTCAGAATGGCTGGTTTCAGTGCCTGTCCCTTTAAATGCAAACGAACCACTGCTTGCCCCGCCCCTTCTACTGGTACCAGGTAGGTTTTGCAGATGCTGTCCGGCGGGTCATGGGAATAACGCCGCCGAATCGCCGTTTATGGTCGGAACTACAACGGTATCTGATCATCTTCGAACCTCCGACTTTCATTCTTGATGAATGAAAACATTCTTGGCAAGACGTCCGTCTTGTGCCGGTCCAAGAATTTCACCGTGCGCGCGGAGGCTCATGGGAAATGTAGTGTGAAAACACTTTGCTTTCCAAAACTCCTCGTTGTCCCTTTAAGGTTTTTGGTTGTAACGTGAAAAAATGTGGAAAAGTTCAAGGGGTATGAATTCTTTTGCAAGGCACTGTACTGTATCACAACCTTTGTGTTAACATTCAGTGTATGACAATGATCAGGCAGTCACCTGGGTGCAGCCTCGGGGGCGGGGTTTCCCAGGCCTGGGGATCCGGGTGGGAATGCTCGGTGCTGAGAGCGGGCAGAGTCTTGGCGTTTTAGCTTGGCCAAGCCTGTTAGCACACCTGCTGCTGCAGTCATACTTAACCTACAGACACACACACATGCACACACACATTAGTCAGGAGTTCATGTTCTCTGCATCAAACATCTGCTGTGTGTTTGTGCCACAGGTGGCTGAGGGACCTGGGCTTCTGTACACACACTCACAGAGATATAACTCGTGTAAAACACACAAACATCCATTTGGTCGAGGCACAGATACACACAGTCACATATGGGTTCCACACAGCCAACGTCTCCCAGATGATCTGAATATAGAAGGTGTAAAACACGTATTATTATTCATCTCCCACAACCAGGCAGACTGAAGCAGTTCCAGTTCCAGTTTCCTCTGTCTCTTTTTATACAGTAAGTCTCATCACAGGTGACAGTTTTACCACGTGTGTCAGACTTTCAGCATCTTTACACATTAAAGAAATGTTATTTATAACCAAGCAGTGATACAGTCGTACACATGCAACGCACTACACACCCAGTGTAACGGTTCTCTCTGTTCGCTGTCGCTGTTTTGTTGTTGAGTGTCAGCTTTTAAGATGACATGAACAGGACAGGCGTGGGTGTGTGTGTGTGTGTGTGTGTGTGTGTGTGTGTGTGTGTGTGTGTGTGTGTGTGTGTGTGTGTGTGTATCATTAAGTTATTTTTGCCTTTTTGTTTGTTTACTGTGTTCTTCCTGTGTGTATGAGAAAGTGACTGACAGGAACACAAACTGTTTCAGTCTGTAGTTCATTTCTTTTTATTTAAATTGCGTATTTACTGCTGTATTTACTGTATTGTTACTGTTGCCATTATTATCATTATTTACATTATTGTAAAACAGGAAGTGCAGCGCTGCAGTTCATCATATTCAAATGAATCATAGTGTCTCCATTCACCAGCTGCTCACATGTCTATTAAAAGACGGAGGTCTTAAAACAAACACAGGCTTATTTCCAGAGCTTCATTTGGGTTTAAATGCCTGTTAATCTGGGCTCACATGAACATTAGCATTGTCCTTCTCAGCACTAAGAGGATTAAATAGAATATATTACAAGGTGCATAGTAATTCACAGTACTCCTCATTTCATAGCTACAGGTTCATGTCCCTGCTCTGCTCTACAAGTTTGAAACTGTGGATGAAAGTATAAGAGCGCTGACAACATGTCACCAGATTGAGTTCTCGCTCAGCTGATACACGATCACAGAGCGTGCAGTTCTTCAATCTCCCTGCTGACAACCTTCCAGACTCTTTGGATGTTCTGTTCCTGCAGGAAGAAGTCGAAAGTCGTTGCTCATGAGTTTTATTTTCAGGGTGCAACACTCTCCAAGTTTAGGAGCAGAGGACTCCAGACTGAACTTCTGGTTGACAGTTTGCAGTTGTGTTGCATTATCTCCAGTTGCAGAGGGGTGAACTTTTCACAGTGAGTGTATTTATTCAGTCACCAGCTTTCTGCACAGCGTGCACTTGTGTGTGCATGTGTGCACATCTGTGTGTATAAGAGGAAATAACAGATTTAGCATGGGAATGAGAACACACCCATGACCCTCCTATGCCTATTTTTTTTAATTCTCCCTTCTTCCATATCTCCCTCCATCTCTCTCTCTTTTCTCTCTCTTTCACCGTCAGTCTTTTTGCGTATTCTTTCTGTTTGTGACCCTGAATGATTTTTCTTTTTCCTCCCCCTTGGCTTGCTTTCCTCCACTCCATTTTACTTTCTCATCTTATCCCTCTGTTTGTCCCTCTCTCATCCTCCGCCCTCTGTCCTCTTGGATCTATTTTTAATCTGTCTCTAATTTTAATTTTCTTCTATTTGGTCCTCTTCCTCACTTCCTTCCTTTCTTTTCATCTGCACATCTCCAAGCCGTAAAGTCTGATTTAAGATTCAAAGTCAGACAAAGCTTTTAAAGTAACAGTGAATCAGTCGAAGGAGCAGACTCTCTCCTCCTCTCCTCTTTTTTAATGTATTTTTCACGCCAATCATCTATTGGTAACATTGCTGTATAGGAAAGTGCTTTGCCACAGATGGTGAATCACACAAGGACAAACACAACCAGCCTCTCTCTCTCTGGTTTTCTAGCCTCTCGCTCACTCTGTCTGTCTCTGCTTGATTCTCTCCTCAGTGTGCGTCAGACAGGAACCCACACAATGTTTCAAGAGCAGGCGGAGAGATTTCCTCCGTTTACTGAAAGTGGAAAAAAAGGATGGATGGGAGAGCAGGGGGAAAGGAGACAGGAGGTGACAAAAAACATGAGAGGAAAAGATCACAACAGAAACTCAGGAATAGGAGAAGATCCGCGCTTTAAAAAAGGGAAGTAGGACGTAGAGGCAGATATTTACAACAGCGCATCTACCTGAGTGCAACACTGAGTCATAACCAGACTGAAAACCTGCAATTCCAGCAGAACAAGGAAAAAAACAATGATAAAAACTGTTCTGAAGCTTGTTTGGAGGAGACAAAGAGGATAGATGAGCCTGACAGAGGAGAGGAAGCTTCTCCTGCCTGTCACAGGACAGAGGCAGAGAACGAGGGCATGTGTACTTTTTAACAAGGCTTGTGTATGAAACAAGTGGAGCACAGACAATGAAGTGATGTCCAAACACACACACACACACAAGCAGCCTAATGAGGAATCACTCAGGCTTCCTCTAGTGGAGAACCTGCAGTGGCCACATGATGTAACAGGTTTACATCAGTAAACATGCTCCAAACCTGGTTGATGATACTACACATAAATCATGTATATGTAGAAATCCTTCTGTTGTGTTGTGTTGTGTTGTGTTGTGTTGTGTTGTGTTGTGTTGTGTTGGAATCTTAAGAGGACGGAGGATTTAATGTTTTACGCAACAACTTTTTTTTTGGTTGAAATTATCCCATGCTAATCACTGTCTCTATGAATATTAATGTTAGTTTTTTTTTTTACCCTCTATCAGATAAAACTTATAAATAATGCGAAACCCATTGCTCCATTTTCTATTCCACTGACTTCATGAGCAGTTTTCTAAATTAGCGTTAAATGAATAATGAATTAGCCGCCGTGTGATCACCTTAATAACGACTAAATTGCTTCCGCTGTTTATCTCTGCATACACAAAGTCAGGCAAGAAAACTATAAACACAATTTAATACAGCTCATCCTTCAGGGAGCAGATTTGTTCTCCCACCGGTGACATTCAAACATTAACTGACGCACGAGTTACATTTAAAAAGAAGATGAAGAGGAAGAGGAAGAAGCTGGAGAAGGAGATATCCCACTGCATCAGCAGAGATTTCACCTTCGTCACACGTTTGAAGCCGCTCTGCATGTGCGAGGAGATGCCTTTTGTTGCATGATAACGATAAGTTGCCAAATCTATAGGAGGCGTCACATGACGCATTGTCCCTATAGCAACTACATGTGCTGCTGCTAGGTGACACGTTTCTATAGCAACAACCAGATGTGTGCACACTGCACAGGAATGACAGGTATGTCATTAAGACTGTGTCCTGACAACAAAAGGACATTTCTCATATACCATGTGAGAAATTAGCATTTTTATATGCATATTTTGATGTCAGAGCATGTGGGCCTTTGTATCAATTCAACAAAGGTGTCATTGAGAGGAGAGGATGCTGGGAGAGAACTGGGGGCAGAATGGAGGGAGAGATCAAGGAACTGGGAAGAAGGATGAAATGAAAGGAGGAGATGGTGAAGATGGAGGGTGAGAGCAACAAAGAGCTCGGCATGAAAGGTGCTGGGAATAAAAACCGCATTTTTTTTTTTGTCCCCTCACGCAGTAGCATGGCGTCCGGGTGTTAATTACATCTTGTTTATGCGATTTGAGCTAAAACACTCCAGCTCTGCCGTCTCTAGTCCCACACACATTAGAGAGGAAACCACTGAGAGAGTGGAAGAGGAGAGCGAACCGGGCAGATGGTGCAGATGGAGAAAAACAGAAGACTCGCGATCAGGAGGAAAGTAAGGATGCAAGGAAATCAGGAGGGAGAGACAAGGAGAGAGAAAAAGAGGAAGTGCACTGATGATCTATATGTAGCCAACAGCTGAGAAAAAGTTTGTCTTGAATGAGTCACTTCAGGTAACTGTGTGCTAACACGTCATAAGAAAGACATGGAGGGAAAGCAGCAATGAGAGATGTAATGAGAGAGGAATGAGTAGGAAGATAAAAATGGAGCCTGGTGGGGAGAGAAAAATTGGCATCTATTACAGTAAGTCTCCCATTATAGTCAGAGTGGGTCATGTGTTTTTGTTTCTGCTCTGGTAAGATTAACTGAGGCCATATTTCTCTGATATATGTGAAGAAGGAACGTACCGGCACTCACTCTTTTTTTTTTCTCCTGATCTTATTTTTAATGGAGACAGACAAACCTCCTGCTGCTACAGTTAAGGTCACCTGCCATAATGATACAACAGAAAGAGTTGAGCATCAAACATGGAGACAAGCCTCATAACAACATCAGGGTTAGATCATGTCTCAGTTCACCTTTTTTGGCATATGTTCACAGTGCTGTTTACTCTCTACTATCTTCCCAAGCCTGATGAAAATGCAACAAACAGTGTCTGATTTTAGTCCAACCAGTTCTTGACACCACTTGTACCTTGAAGTGCTATAAAATAAAGAGATTGTCAAGTGTTTTCATGCCCAGGTCAAACTTACAGTTAAGTGCTTCGTTTCAAAGAACACCTACGCCACAGTTAAGCACAATATACAGTTCCTGTCGGTGGAGAAGAAAAGAATATCTCCCTAGACAGGAATAATAATGTAATGTGAATAATGTTTAATGTTCATTTTCTCATTATTAATGTAAGACGTTGAGTTGAGTGAGACAGTGTCCTAACTCTGCAATTACGATTTAAACTATATAGTATAATGTATTACAGTATAGTGTGGTGTAGTGCACTATAAGAAAGTATTCTATATACACTACTACTACTACTAAAGGAAAGTGTCATGGATTATAATGTAGTGCAATATATAGAATAGTATATTACATGGAATTATATTAATAGTACAGTGTAATGTAGTATGGTAGAAGTATGAAGTACTACAGAGGGCTGGACTATAGGCCTACTATACTATACTATAGGCCTAATAGTAGGCCTATAGTATAGTAGAGTATAGTATGCCTACAATATAGTAGAGTGCTACTACTACTCTACTATACAATACCACACTACACTGCACTACACAATAATATAATATAACACATAAACTATGCTCTATATACGATTAGATAAGATAATCCTTTATTTGTTCCACGATGGAGAAATTTACAATGTTGCGGTAGCAGACAAGCGTGAAAGCAAAATAGAGCCCTGGGTAATAAATATAAAGTGATCAAGAAAAATATTTACATTCCAGCAGTGTGTAGTGGCAATATATACAAAACAAATATAAATTCTGTACAGATATGCTGTTGTAATTGTGAGTGTAAATGGGGCTGTACAGTGTAGTATATTCTGTTATTATATAGTGTATATTGTGGACTACACTATGCCATGTCATGCCATGCTGTACTATTATGCTATTCTGCTGCTGCTGCTGCTACTACTACTACTTTTCATCCATTATAGTACATTACACTATACTATAGTTTGGCACAGTGTAGTGTGGTGCAGGGTATTGTACATTGTTGTGTAATACAGTGTAATATTGAACTATACCATAATGTAGTGTGTTGTAGATTACACTGTTGTTTTTCACGGTAACTACTCTGCCAAACTGTGTCCATGTTGTCTTCCATAAATCAGTAGATAATGACTTTACCAAATGGACTCTGGGAGGAAATGCAGTTACTATCAGAGACAGGAATCCTCTTAGCCTCCAAAACCATCAACCTACAGTTTAATGGAAGAAGAAGTTCACATGGTCCTTTCTGCGATGGCCCTGTTTGCTCTTTTTAGTTCCTGACTTTCATTTTTTGGACCAAATTGCTCACAGATGTGATGCTGATGCTTTTTGGCAGCCGAGGCTCAAATGTTGGACGTCCGTAACGATGCTTCCATAAACACACTAACATAGATGAGGATTCAAAACAGACCCTGCAGCGATCACATTTCTGCATAATGACAGAGTCTGTGAGCAGAGTGTCCTTCCTGTGAGGGATTATCTGAGGATGTAGTGTTGTTCTCCCTGAAGAGAACGTCTTACAGCCGCCTCAAACATACAAGGTCAAAACTAAAACCTGTATCAACTTTAGTAAGCAGCAACGTTTGTGTGAAACAATGATACGATATGATCATTCAAAGATGTTTTTTCTCTGCTTCAGCGGGCAGCATGCCACAGTTGCCGGCTGAGCAGAGAGATGAGATGACGTATGACACAAAGCTGTGACATGTCTTATAACACGTGATGTGACCCGCAGCAGGAAGAGATCAGTCACCTTTCACTAATTCACCATGTTTTCCAGAGCGGTCAGAAGTCAGAGACAGCTGCAGAGAAACACAACAGCCTCAGATGTCCCAGCAGCCCCTGCTCTACCTGCTCAAACACCACAGGTCTGGCTGCTTTGCCTTTTTTTTCTTGCTCTGATGTTCTTTTCGTGCTATACATATAACAGGCTTCCTCACCACGTGTGACACCACAGGACAGCAAGGAGACAACTCCCCATGTCTAAATGGTGTGTTTATGTGTTTTCATTGTTTCATTGTGTTAGTAGAAGTATGAACAAAGGTAAGACCAGGCCCTGAATAACTCCATGGGGTTGTCAAACCAAAGAGCAGATAACTGACGCAGATGTTCTCCCTAAAGATAAAGATTTCCTCTTTGATCTGTCCCTCTGACAGTTCATCCAGATGTGTTATAGCCCCGATCTCTGCACTAAAGTCACTAAACCATGAGATGAATCCAAATATTAACAGACACACAGATGTTTCCAGTTATTCTGCTTGATTATGCTGTCTTCACATCTTATGGTGGAGATGTAACATGCTTACATGTCATCAGACAACATGTCAGACTTTCACTGATCTACACATTAGAAAGAGGTAACGATGTTCCAGGAGCGCGACACGAGCCCTGCTCTCAGGATGAAGCCGGGACTAACATGAGGTCCCTAAACTGCATTTAGCCGAGAGGATAACGAAGGTGTAAGTGTCCTCCTTAACAAGTGCAGCAGCGCCGACAGGAAGGAAACTGTCAATTAGGCTCGGCCCGTCCACACCCACACTGTCCTGGGAACAGTTATCCTTTTCTTCCAGTATTGAATCTTTCTGCAGTGTTTTCTGCCGTGGCTGTGACTGAGTCGTGGTCTGACTGATGGTGGCTCCTGAATAATCAGCTCTCTGGAGCCTGATGTCTCAGCCTTGTTGCTCTAACACCGGCTGCACTTTATGGGATTAAAAGGTGTTTTGTGTTCCTTTTTCTTATTTGATCCCAAGTTCCTTTGGAAATTGGTTGTGGTTAAAAAAAGACACAAGGGATGAAAAGACGTAACACGGAGCAGATGGAGGAGGAGGGAGGATCTGTATCAGAGGGAGGAAAACAAAAGGAGAGGATAAACAGATAGAGGATGTGTTTATGTTTTTACTCCTACAGACTCACTGGAAGGGTGACTCATCTGTCTGGACAATATGTCACTCCGTGTTTTCAGGTGACCTTTTGCCAGTTTGTGTTTTCTAATGAAACCTCCAGTGTCAGGTCCAGCTCCCTCCTCACCATCCTCTTTATTCTTTTACTACTAATCATTTTAAGTCTCCTTCACATTGATCATGATAAATTCAGCTATGCTTGATTGAATTAACTTCTAAACCGAAGCTTCAAATGCTGCAGTCAAACTTGTGTGTGTGTGCGTGTGCTGGAGTGAGCCCCCCGTTGATCTGAGCTAAATGAGTCACTGTGTCTTCCTCACCGCTGCGACTGTCAGTCAGTCAACCCACACTCGAGGTGTCCCCCGTGTGTCCTGCAGTGCTGCTAAGTCCTGGACACCTGGAGCCTGTATGGTGTCCAACCAGGGACACCAGAGGCCTGCTCTAGTTTCAGAAAGAATTCAGTTGCATTAATTATTCTTTGTTTTCACTAACAGTTCTTATTTAATTTGCCTCTGTATTCTCAGTGCGAACAGATGAAGTGGGGTACTTTCCACAGATGCTGGGTTTCTTTTACACTGGGACATCTGGGCTCACACATCTGTCTCTGTGTGTCTTTGGAGTGAGCAAGTGCTGATCTACCAGAGGGGTCTTTAAATAGGATTATCCAGTTAGTATGATATCTGTGAAGGAGGATTAGTAGAGACGTCGCCTGACTTGTTAATGATTCTCAAATTAAAGCGGGGTGTGTTGCTGTGTAAAAGACGTCTCATTATGAGCCATTTGGCTCCCTGAGTTTTCAAACAGCCCTCAAGGTGAGAGTTCCTCCTGATTCACAGTGACAGAGCATCCAGGGCTAAAATGTTAACTGGAATAAAGAGTTTTGAGTTTTGTGAATGTACCTAGTTTGTAACCTTCACGCTGCAGAACCACTTCATTTATGAGCAGAGCTCGGCACCATATACATGCTTTTAAAATCAAGTTTCTGTAGAAAGAGTTTCACAAATGGAAGCCAATCAAGGTGCAGTTAGAGAGCTGAGTGTGATGTGGAAACTTAAAAGGTATATGTACTGTAGGAATTACTCCTATATCGTTGCAGTTTTACATCACAAGCAACTCAATCCTATTTTTCATGCTGCATTCATGTGAAATTGGGCAGACGGACGCATGCAATGGCATAAACAAGCCTCTATGTAAACAAGTGGTTTTTAAGAGAAAAAACACCAAGGACTTACTTTAAAGTGAAATAAGAGACGTTTTGTGTTAAGTTGTTTAACTACTGAGATTTTTTAAAACTCTCTACTTATTGATTCTGATTTTTTATGAGGGGGGAGGGGCAGGTAAAGCACACACTGTAGCCTACACAAAGTATTATTCAGAGCCAAGTGATCATATATTTGTTATTAATGAGAGTATGGGACTGGGTTATTGGCCCTGTAGTAACAACCTTTTGACCTGTCTTTATAGCAGTAAATGATGATGTCTTCTTCAATTATCATAAAGAGGCAGCAGCTCGTCTCCATGAAGCACAACACTGTCAGTGCCTCAGATGATCCAGTCCAACAGCAGAGACATGACTGTGACACACAACGTCAGACTGTCAGAGGCTCGTGCTGATGTTAAACTTCACTGTACATCAAATATTCAAGAAAACATAATTAAATATGGATGGAAATAAAGAGATAGACTGTAGAGCTGTCAGCCCGAGTCGTTCCAGAGGTCAGCTCAGCTCTTACCTTCACAGAAGCCCAGGGTTCACCGTCGCTGTGCCATCAGGCCTGGAGGGGGGTCAGGCTGTGACCTGGGGGTGGGAGGGCAGAGAGCATCCTCCGCTCTGAGGCTACTTCCACTCAACAGCCATGCAGGAGAAAAGAGCAGCGCACTCCCTACTCCATCCAGGGCTTTAACCGAGCCCCTCAGTTTGCACTGACATGACCACAGACCCTGAGTCAGATTAGAAACATGTGGAGACTTCGTTCAGCGGAGCACGTTTTACGCCATTTGGAGAGAGAGGGAGAGAGAGGGAGCGTGCTCAGGACAATGAGGACGAAGAAACGCGCTCCTGGTTACGACTGAGGGGAAATCCGTGATCACATCTCACAGATCTGAAGTCGTCAACCAGCTTCTAGTTCCCTCTGAGAAAAAACATCCCCCGTTTGATGGGAAAAAGAAGACAAAAAACCCAATGAGCTATGTCCGTCCTCTTGGCCCCAACGCGTAAAACTCTCGCTGTTCCGGCTTTCGCCAAAAAAAAAGAAAAAGAAAAAAACTTGGATTTACGTGAAGAGCAAAGGAAGAAAAGAGAAGCAGGAAGCTGCTGCGTTGAGAGGAAACAGAGAAAAACTGTTCACAGCCAGTAAAACGCGCGTTTTACTCCTGAGCCGGAGAGAGACGCAGCAGCTTCATCCAAGTCCTCCAGAGCTGCGAGGCTGCTGGGAATGAGAGAAAGAGAGAGAGAGAGAGAGAGAGAGAGAGAGAGAGAGAGAGAGAGAGAGAGACAGAGAGAGACAGAGAGAGAGAGAGAGAGAGGTGGTGGGGGGTTGCGTGCAGCGTGGAGAATTGTAGTTGTGTATACATGCTTGTGTGCGCAATTCTGAGGGAAACTGTGCCATGGTTTTGTCTAAAGCTCCAGTATGTAACTTATTTGGCTTTTTATTAGCAAAAATCAAATATTGCTTTCATAAATACGTATTTCACTTAAGTCGAATCACACCGGCATACAACAACATATGGACCACTTGTTTACATAGAGGCTTGTTTATCCTGTTACATGCAGCCTCTGTTGTCTGTCTGACGTCTGCGCGATTTCACGTGAATGCAACATCAAGAATACGTTCAGATATGCAACTGCACTGCTAGATGGGGGTAATTCCTACATATTATACCTTTAATGTGTAGACTGTAGAGAGTAGATGATGGTGGGTTGAGTGACATTTTAGAAGAACATAGAGAGAGATGCTGTGGTGTTAGATGTGTTTCTAATGAGCAGGACACTGAAACAACATTAACCTTCAGATGCTGCAACAAAAGTAAGAGAAGCTGTTGACTGTGTGACAGCTGCAGTGTCAGCATCATCCGCTCCTGGTGTGTTGATATACATCAGCCCTCAGAGGTCTGTAGTTATGGACACACACACACACACACACACACACACACACACACACACACACACACACACACACACACACACACACACACACACACACACACACACACACACACACTGTTGTGGCAGCAGAAACGTTGCAGATGTTGGCATGTTGGTTATTTCCTGTATTTCCAGGCTGGAAGTCATTCAGTGAAAAGTTGACACACTGGAGAGAAAAGAATGCTAGACAGACATTAAAGCAATAAACTGTGTGTGAGGGAGGGTGTTATTTGTTCAGATAGCTGAGATGAGTGCACACACACTCACACACTGACATGTGTGACCTGAGCCCTGGCCCTCTCTCTGTTTATAGCAGCCGCTCTCTGAACCAGCAGCCGCTCACAGCTCCTGTGTACTGTGTGGTGACATGTGATCACATGAAGCCACATGTTGCCTCAGAAGTGAACTGGTGGTGGTGCAGTAGAAGATCTGGAGGGGGTTGGTGCCGAAGTCTTGTCCCTGGTGCGGTGGTCAGTCGACTCGCCGCTGTATTTACATTCCATGAAGGATGGAAATGAAAACAGACGGCAGAAAGGGCAGAGAGAAACAGAAGGAGAGGAAGAGGGGAAGGAGCGAGGGAGTGTGGGAGAAAATGAGAAGGGAAAACAAAGCCTTATACTGTTGACGGTCACATTTCTTGTTTACAAGCCCACTTGGGATTATGGGATTTGCAAAATGTGCTGGCTT
The DNA here is from genome assembly GCF_905171665.1 of Trachurus trachurus. Classification (NCBI taxonomy): domain Eukaryota; kingdom Metazoa; phylum Chordata; class Actinopteri; order Carangiformes; family Carangidae; genus Trachurus; species Trachurus trachurus. The sequence goes on from NC_139910.1 coordinate 21,559,642, forward strand.
TTTGTGTTATAGGCTACTTATTGTAAGCAGCTGTGGTCAAGAGTGTGCAGCTCAATAATTAGAAGGAAATGGAGGAAAGAGAGATTTGGAAAGAGGACGGAGGAGAGAAAACTGAGGAGATGATGGAAAGACGCGGGGCTAAAAGGAGAAGAGGTGTGAGGAGGAAGAAGCAGGAAATGAGGATTTGTCATTTTGAACTTTTGAAGAGTATTTCAGTGGATGAGCAGATGACTGACAGGTCCGGAGAGTGGTGAATCAGCCAATGGGAGGTCCTCTGAGGTTATTTCAGGCTTGGTGATTGGAGGATTGTCCAGAGGAGGAAGGAAATGGTTTAGTGTTGCAACTAGTGATTATTGTCATGATCTATTAAATGTCAGAAAGTCTGAAAAGAACACAATTTGTCTGAAACACACACACACACACTCATACTGTAGTTCCCCCACACTGTGCCATGCTGACATGTAGGTCAATGAGCCTTGGTGTCTCCTCCTGTGTCTGGTTTTAAACTGAAGAGTTAAACAGAGCAGATGAGGAGATGACTGAGCTCACCTCTCTGCCTCTGTGGATGAAACACAGATTGTTTGAACTCTCTCCTGTGGTGTAAACACACTCTCTAAGGTACAAGAGCCCATTTTTCATCCTCATATTAGTCCTGCATGTTTCATACACACATCTGAATGTACTGCAGCTGTTTCATGTGTTTGAACTGTAACTAAACTTAAGCTAAAAACAAACAAACTGCCATTATAGCAAACAACTTAAAATGACTGTTCCTTACAACAACAACAAAAAAACAGTTTTTCATCTGAGGTTTAGTGTGGGCTTAATAATTCATAAGTGTTCGGCTGCTCTTGTTATTTCACGGCTGCTAAGCTGCGACTGTGCAGGTCAGCAGCTCTGATTTTCTTTGATGGCAACAAAATCTACATAACACATCTAAGCTCAACAATATAAACAGTGTATTTTATTTGTTTAATCTAGACAAAAAAAAAAAGAAGAAACGGTATGATTCCCTGTTTGCAGGGCACGCTTCTGTTTGCTAGACTATAGCTCTGTCCCCAGTCTTTGAGCTGGACTATGTGAACTGACTGGCAGTTCTAGCCTCATATTTACATATCATCTAAAGCTAAACAGGACAACACTGATGTTCTTTTGTGTCTGTGCTGTCTTCATCTACTGCACCGGAGACTAGTCAGAAGACTTCAGTGTCACAGTAACATCTATCAGTCCTCGAAAACCTTTAGTTCTATATTTGAACCTGTAGAATAGAAGAGTGTGTAGAGATGTCTATGATTGGTTTCCACACACACTCTCACACACAGAAGGAGCTCAATAGTTATGACGTCTGTCTTTCTCTACATGTGCCCAACTCTCGTGCTCTCTATCACTATGGTTACAATGATGCAGGTTACATGGTCCATACTCATACAAAGGCACATGTGCACATGCCTTACCACACGCACACACACACATGCGTAAGTTGTGATGCTGAGGAGTTGAGTTTCTTTATTTCTGGAGCGAGACAGGAAATGGTCTTAATGTCTGTATTTAGGCTACTTTGTTTCCATCATTTTTCTCTCGTCATTAATTCTCTCTTTTCAGCCCCTTACTCTGTATTTTCATCAACAGATGATGGATGATCGGCCTGTTTTTTATCTGCCTCAGGTTCTTCCTCTCCGCTAAAAAACAAACATGGAGGAAAATGATTTATGACGCTGACAAATCTGCATTTAAATGTCTCATCTTATCTGCTGCTGTCAGACTGCATGTGGCTCTTATCTCCAGGTTTTTGTGTTTCTTGTCAGCGGTGACGCTATGCTCCCTGTTTATGAGGCAGTGGCACCACCTTGTGTTCATAATACAAACTGCCGAACCATTTTGTCAGTGGTGCTTTGATCACAGTACAATGAGGATTCACCAAAACACCTTAAGAATATACATGAAGTCCCATTTGGTTGTCGGGTGATTTTATTGTGGGAAATGTCTTTACACTAATCTTGCAGCAATTGTTCTCATCAACCTGACACCTACTTTTCATTCACACTGAAAATGTGATGAAAAATAAAATATATTTTTAAATATATTAATATAGCCTAATTAATATATAATTTCAGACAAATAATAGTCATAAATCTTCACGTCCAAGAGGCTGGAACCAGGTCATCATTGCTTATCAATACAGTTCATGATTAACATTTTGTTGAATGGGGAATCCAACAATCAATCAATCAACCAATCATTTCAGTTCTACTTCATACATTAACTCTTCCTCTGCTTTATGCTTTTACTTTGGAGACAGAGTGTGTGTGAAGGAGATGAAGCAGTAAACAAAATGTGAAAAAGAAGACTGAGTTGAATGAAGTGATGGGGGGATGAGTACAGAGTGGCTCCTCCTGCAGAATTAAATCTTAAACCAGTTCCCTTCTTTTGGATTGTGTGTGTATGTGTATGTGTGTGTCAACTCACTTTACTAGAGTATGTTCAACTTTATCCCTTTTGGGATTTACTCCGTGCTTACTTAGTAGTAATCCAATTTCTTCTAATCCCTGCACCCACCTACCCTCCAACATGCTGTCTCTCTCTCACACACATACACACACAGAGAGAGACACACATGCAGTGCACACATGTAGCCTACATGCTCTCACATAGACCAGCAGCCATTCATGTTGTTGGACTACTGCTGTCGTTGTTGTGGATTCACACTCATAAAACGCCATGGACCCTTATCCCTCAAGACTACACCCAGTGATACCCTGGTAAGGAGCCTTTGATAGGATGTAGGACATGTACAAGAAGAGTTGATGTCTGTTGTTGTAGTGTCTGATGTAGCTGAGGCTCAATACACAGAAAGGAGGTTTATATCTGATAGAGATGAATGGTGCTTATAATCAATATTGTCTGTTTTCACTGATGTTCCGACATTATTAAATAATTCATTGGCTTTCTTTAAAAGGGCTGATGTCATCCTTGTCACAGTCAGACTCGGCATTTAACCAGCTGGTTTATGAGCTCTTTCTCAGACTGTCTCTTTCACATTTCCAAGCTTCTCAGTACTCAGATAAAACACAGCAGGACTGATGAGGGAATTGAAGTCTCCATCCTGTTTTCTTTTTGTGTCGTGTGAATATGACAGAAACACAGCAGAGAGGCAGCTAAGGTGTTTAGCTGTCTCTCAGGGTATTAGCATGAGCCCGGCTTCTTTCCTGCGTTCAGACACACCCATATCCTCATGGCTGTCTGGTCAGGACACAGAAATAGATCCATGTGGCCGCTGCAGCTAAGGTGGACAAATCGAATGTGGGCCACAATGGCAACAAATCACTTTTTATACTACCTGACAGACATTCATTCTGTTCTGTCACTATTTTCCAGTAACAGGAAGTTGGAGAAGAGCCAGTCAACAAGAACATTGGAGGATGAAGTTAAAGTAGTGAATGCGTCTTAGCACCATAAATGAGAAATCCACTGAATATTACAGTGATTAGTGCTTAAACATTAAGGTGACAACCATGGAAGTGACTTTAAGAGGCTGTGATTGGCCACATTGATGCTTTGACTTCAATAATGCATGTATAAGAACTATAATTACATATATAAACAATATATCCATCCATTGACCATACTGTCTGGGGACTGAACCCAGAACCCTCTTGCTGTGAGACGCCACAGTGCTGGCATAAATAATATTCATATATGTAACTATAGTATGCTATATAGACTATACATATTCTTATAATATATCCATGTGGCAACACAGGTAATAATTAGCTGCTACAATGTTAATCATGTAGGTGTGTTAGCACACGAACATTTGCACAGCTGAGGCTAATGGGAACAGTCACGTGACAAACTGAAACATTGACCTAATTCTGGTGCCAGAAGCACATTGGACTCAAGGAAACTGTCTCTCTCACTATTTGTCTTCCACTGTACAGTAAAGATGAAAGGATAAACCAATAGATTCCACAGTCACTGAACATCTCAACAGCATGTAGCAGGATCTCAGCTGGATAGCAGAAATGTACAGTTTCCTCTTCTTTGAACAGTGCAGTGAAAGTTGTTCTTTGATCTCGTCCCAGCAGAGGAAGTGCAGGTAAGACCAGGTGAGACTAATAAGATTAACGGCCTCGTTCCCTTAAGTTGTGGCGGTGTGCAGCCCCGGCACCAACACACCGGCCTGGAACGCAGCCCGTTATTAATGGAATTAGTCACACCTATGTTTGACAAGCCCAAATGTCAGCAGTGAGAAAAGGTCTCTTATCTGCTCTGCCAAGGTGTCATGTAGCTCATTTCCTGTAAAGGCTGCAGTTAATCATCTATGAAAGGAGACGTTGGTGAGCGGCCGAGCTGCTGTCGAGCTGCAGTTTACTGGGTCAGGAAGAGAAGGAGAAAGGCAGGCAAGGCAAGGCAATTTTATTTGTATAGCCCGTTTTTACAAACAGTTTGTCTCAAAGGGCTTTACATGGCATCGTAACAACATCCTCTGTCCTTAGACCCTCACATCGACTGAGGAAAAACTCCATGGAAACCCTTTTAACAGGGAAAAACAGGAGAAACCTCAGGGTGAGCAACAGAGGAGGGATCCCTCACCCAGGACGGACAGACGTGCAATAGATGTTGTTACAGACAAGAAAACAGTTTACAGTTTGTCACAGAAAATGGAGGAGAGAAGCAGCTCTGGGACACACACACACACAACATCAAATAACATTAATGTCTTTGCTGTACATCTAGAAGTTTCTCTTCAGATTAAAGGCGCTGACACAGATCTTTATTTCTCTTGGTGTTCATATTCTCTGTGTGTTCCTCCTTTGTTAATTCACCACATAGATGATGGAAGATGTTTGAAAAACCTAAAGACAAGGAAAGTCTCTTGCTGAGGAACAGTTACTGTATGTCATTGATTTTCTACAGTCACACAAAAAGGAAGATTAAATAACACCTTTAAAACAGTCAAATAAAATTCCTGAGTGGCCATTATGGGTCAGTGGGTCAGAGTATAATATTTAGTTTCCTCTCCTCAGGTCGTCCTACAGAATCTGCTGATGTGCATGGTGTGTTTCTACTCTCTCTACTACATCGTGGTCAGTGTCTGTATCGGCCTGCTCAGGTACAATCACACACACATACACACATCTACAACCTGCTGGGACTCAGACAGGCCTGCACATTGTTTATCATGCTGTTGTGTCTCCAGGGTTCATGAGATCAACAGCTTGTTGACTCCATTTGATTACACAACGCAACCATCATGGCAGAATCCCAAATACCTGGGTGAGTATCAAAGGTGGAGTTGAACCAAAAACATTTACACAAAAGTGTTGTAAAGTGTAGACAGAGGTTGTTGACATTTCCTTGTGTATTTCAGTTGCAGGCTGCTTCATACAGTAATACTACCGGGACATTTTCAGAAGTGAACTCTGTAGCCTACTTGTTACTCCACTACATCAGATTCAGATTGACATCTAAAGTTCAAGTCACTCTTAACGTCTTTTGTCAGAGTACCACTTTAATCCCCCAAGTGTAACTTTCTACCACTTCAAGAACACATTTTATCTGTGGTGCGGATCAGTGTAGACACTGTGATAGCAGGAAAAACACAAGTGGGATTAATGACATAAATTAATGATGACTGTAATCCATGTAAGTGTTTTGGCTCCAGAGCCCTGATGTAGTACATGCTGCCTCACTGACACCACTTACATCAGTGTAACTGCACCTGAATCAGCTGGAGGCGCTGCGACATCACTGTAACTATACTGATGAACAGATGTTTCATATTTCATAGGAAACAAAGACATCAAAAAACTAATCAGTGATGAGTGTTGGATTTTCATGCAGACTTTATTCAAGAGGCCTGATAAGTAGGCTAAACGGTCATTCTGTTGTATCTGATAAGTGTTTCGTCCTGCTATAAACTATGATGGCATATATGAAAATGACAGTTAAATGTAAAAAAAAAACAAAAACAAAAAAAACCTGCAGACAAATCTGAGTTAAAATTTAACACATTGTTTTCTCTGCTGCTGCCAGTTGGTGTCATCTCCACAGAGGTGACCTATGTGTTGGGAGGACTGATATTCGCCTGGATCGTAGAGGAGTGGGTCTGGGATTACGCAATAACTGTCACACTGCTGCATGTGGCGATGACGGTCGCAGGTAAACACACACTCACACAAAGTGGATCAATAGAGCGGAACAGCTGATAGGATTGGAGGCCTAATTATGTAACGGGATGTAGTTCAAAGTTTAAAGGCACCACACAGACACTGAATGTGTGTCTCATCACCAAATATATATATATTAAAAAAAGATAATTTTTCTTAAATTGAAATGAAGAATGATCAGATATGTAAACCCTGCACCATGCGTTACTCTTGTGTGGATCTGTTGTATGAATTTCATGGACAGTGTAGTGATGGACAGTTTTCTGTTGTGTGTTTACAGTGATGTCAGATTTGCCTTCAGCGGAGCAATGGTGGATAGCTCTGGGTGAGTCTCATACTTCTTCTTCTCTCTATCTGTCCACCCATGTGTGTCTTATCTGTCTCCAGTCCCATTTACAGAACGCGAAAAGTCCAGCTCTTATTTGAGCCTGATGTGAGGATAGTTTTCTGACTATAACTTCCTGTGCTGTCAGAGCCAGGGTTTCACGAGGACAGCTTCCTCTGATTGATCCCTCTCCTCTTGTTTATTTAATGTCTCTCTCTCTGTCCCTGCAGGTTCAGGCCTGGTGATGATGATATTCGGGGGACAGCTCTTGGCCTACAAACTCTTCAGAAGTAATTTTGTATATCCAGCTGAACTGCAGAACTTCTAAGCAACACAATGAGAAAAGCTTTTAACTTGCTTACAGGTTAATCTCAGACCTGGATGTGTCCATCAACACACACAAGACAACTAATGACTGTTCACTGACTTGTACAAATAGCACATGTCTTCTAATTAACAGTGTTTTTGTAACATATTCTGTACAGTTTAAATATTCTTTTGTATTTTTTCTTTACAAACTTCATGTTGTAACAAAATGTCATCTGTAGTCATTGGATTTGCTGTATGGCCAGCAGATCTACTGACTCAGTTTTAGCCTACAGTAGGCCTAGTGGCTTCATTTGGCTATTTACAGTCAGTATGTCAGTGTAATATTTAGAGTGTAGCTTCTGAAGTCCACATAGACTGATAAAGAAAATACGAATAAATCCAATTATCACCAATCCAATGTGACAAATCCAGATCCTGCGACCTGATCTCACATGTGTAGGTCTAAATGTGAGTGAGTTCTGCTGGTTTCATGTTTGAGTTCACATCCTACGATTTCAGTGCTGGTTGTATAGCCTATTAGTTAAAATCTGTTGACATTAAATACTTCATGCAAAACAACTGTGTCCTCTTGCTTATTCATGCATACAGTACTGTGTCAGTTCAGTTGACTTTAGTGCTGAGACATCACAGCCTAATTTAGAAAAAATAAATTATAAATATGTTTATGTAATATCAAATTATGTACAAAATTCTCTGTAGTTCACTGTGCAGTGGGAACTGGAGCCTTGCTTTTCTCCTTCTTTGTCTTGTGTGTGTGTGCATAAATTTTGTACATAGCCTAAATATTATTTTTATTAGGACTAGGCCTATTTTAAAAATAATAATAGCCTAATTACAAAAAAAAAAAAAAACTAACTTTTCAGATAGATAGATAGAGTCCTGGCTCTGGCTCTGGGCAGCTGAGGTTCATCTGTCATCAAGGTGTGCTGACCCACCTGAGCCCACAGCAGACAGCTGCAGCTTCACCGTGGAGTATCTGCATCATATTATTTTTTATACAGCAGTGAGTGATCGTCATTGACATGTCAAACGGTAACGGATTAATCTCCAGTATCCGGAGGTTAATAAACTCCGAGGAGCCGCTCAGGAACAACAACCCCGTGAGTTAACTTGATGTCCAGTTAGCTGCTAACATGCTAATGCTAATGTTGATATTAAAGATGATAGACAGGATGCGAGAGTTTTTCTCTGTGGGACAGAGACAGCTGTGACCTTAAACCTCACACATACACAAACACACACACACACACTTTCCCAACTAAAGGAAAGGTCAGCCAAATTAAGAAACAGTGGGTGAAAAGAGTTGTAGCATCACTCATGTCATGGACCAGATCAGTTTGAAGTTAGCCTCGTGTCAGTGGAGGAATGTTAGTTTAGACCTGCCAGGAACAACACCACCACAATCAAGGCATTAGCTGAGGCCGTTGTTGTTACATTGACACCAATACAGCTTTTTGAAGGTAAATGCAGTTTATGCACCATGTAAATAATGTTCACCAGCAGCAGCAGCAGCAGCAGCAAAGAAAACCAACAAAACATCAACAGCAAAATCAGCTAGTATAAGATCTGATTTAAAAAAAGAAAAAAAGAAAAGAAAGGAAAAACAAGGCTTTGCTTTGCACCATGTAGTGAACTATAGAGATTATAGTGAGCAAAGTTATTAAGGAAAGTCAAAAGAACATAGTAGATAGAAGAAGAAGAACTTCAGCCACAGGAAACATATAATAAAACACACATATACTTACTTACAATAGAAAATTAATAAATAAAGAATAGTAAATAAGGAGGTGGAGGGTGCTCATCAACAGCCGTGGCCCCCAGGCCCTGTCCCACGTCTCCTGGGGACATGTAGTTGTTATTTGTATAGCCCGTTTTTACAAACAGTTTGGGCTTTACATGGCATCAGAACAACATCCTCTGCCCTTAGACCCTCACATCCACTGAGGAAAAACTCAATGAGCCATAGACTAAGGTTACATCTAAGGTCAATACTTGATTTGACAGTGGAAATAGTGAGTAGGCTACACATCTTCTGTTGTAGGGTCCGTTTGACCATCTCCGTCAGCGGATGGACGATGTCTTGGGAGATGGAGGGATCCTGAAGGAGGTGGTCCAGTCTGGGGAGGGCGCACCCATCCCCCAGAATGCTTCAGTATTGAGTATTGACACGTTTGCTCTGTAAACCCTTGACACAGTTTGTCTCTGCATGTTTCGGTTGTTCTGTCATTACCGCTCTCCACTCTGTTTCTACCACAGTCCACTTCTCTGGTTTCCTGGAGTATTCAGACCATCCCTTTGAAACAACCACCAACTATAAACACCCAATGATGATGAAGTTAGGGAGAGGTCAGAAATTCTTCTAAGTTCAAATAAATTTTCCTCGACCTCTGTAAACTGTGGCCTACAAAACCTTTCTCTTGGATTGGACACTGATTGTTGGAACAGATGTGACGCTGGCTGGGCTGGAGCTGGGCCTGCTGACCATGAGGAAGGGAGAGTTCTCACGTTTCCTTTTCCAGCCACACTACGCCTACGGGGACATGGGATGTCCTCCTCTGATTCCTGCTGCTGCTGTGGTTCTGTACGAGGTTCACATCCTTGACTTTTTCAACTCGGGACAAGTGGACGAGTTTGTGGCCCTGAGCCCGGTAGGGAGGCTGCAGGTTGTTGTCATAGCTACCATATGGTTTCTCCCCATTAAACAGGACCAAATCCACATTAAAGCTACACTCTATATACAGTTTTATTTATGTTTTCAACTATTTATGCATTTCCATCTGTGCAGTCAGGGAAAACTAAGGAATTTTGTTGTTTTGCTCTGTATGCATTTTTTAACTTTTGTCTTTTTTTATCATCTGTCCTACTTAGAATCACATATTTTCAAAAATCCAAGCATATTTCATAATATAATAGTTTTATATCTGTTTTCAGGAGGAGCAGAACACTGTTCCCTTGTCCACAGTTCTAGAAGTTGTCAACACACTTCGCAGCTTTGGAAACCGCTTCTTCAAACAGAGTCGTTTCCATAATGCCAAAGATCGCTACAAACAGGTCAGACTTCATCCGTCCTAAAGATAGAGTTAATTTTGTGAGTGAATCAAGTTGCTATGTGTCTGTTTACATGTGTGCACTGTTGTAAGCGAATGTATTTTGTATTGGGTTCCTGTCAAACAGGCGATGACGCTGCTGGGGAACAGGGAGTCAGAGGGCGATGCAGAGATGGAGACGCTGAAGACGGCTCTGCTGCCTCTCTACCTGAACCTCTCTCTGACTGAGCTCCGTCTGGACAGCCCACACAAAGCCCTGAAATATGGCAACAAAGCCTTGGAGATAGACTCAGCCAACACAAAGGCCCTTTACCGCTGTGGACAGGTTGGTTCTGGCTAAACCATCAGACGAAAATCCCCATGGGCCCTGAATTTAAGCCCTTGGAGCATTTGTTATTTGCTATTCTCATATTTATTTATTTATTTTTTGCTGTTCACCCTCCTGTTGTGTGTGTGTGTGTGTGTGTGTGTGTGTGTGTGTGTGTGTGTGTGTGTGTGTCAGGCGTACCTGGAGCTGCATGAGTACGAGAGCGCCCAGGGCTGCCTCATTACCGCTCAGGCAAAGAGGCCGTTTGACAGTGACATTAACAACCTCCTGAGGAAAGTGGCCACGTGAGACCAACCTTTTGTTGACACAGTCGATGCTTTTCGAGTGAAACGGCTGCAGATTAAATCACCGATAACTGTGTTGCATTGATATAACACAACACACACATATAACAACAACACAATTCTGCTTTCATTTACAGCCTTTAGCCTTTAACTCATGAGTTATCTATACAATTGTGAACCTCCCAGGTGCTTTAAAGACAGCATGGACAAGCAGAAGGACATGTACTCGAAGATGTTTCGAGACTTGAGGGACCAGTGAGGATGAGGAAGGAAGAAGAGAAAAGGTAAGAGATCCTGTTCACTATACACTTTTAAAAACCTAATACAGCTGTCCATCAGCGAAATTCCAACCTCTGTCTATAGACTAAACTATCGACACAATGCAAGTGTCACTGTTTCAATGATAACATATGACCAGTAACTGTATAGAACATATAATGAGGTGCTCAGATCTTATCTCTTAGTGTTAGGCACAATAGTAGATATTAATTTAACCCAGTGTAATCTGCCACGTGTTCAGAGAAACTGACCTGATCAATAACATCACTGTGTTGCAGAGTGAAGAGTGAAGCTTCGAGGTTGAGCGGCACATTTTGTCTCCAGCACTGTTAATTCTCCAAGTTTTTGTCTTTTGTTATGAAAGTTTTCATATTGTACAGATGTTTTGTTCATTTCCTGTAAAAAGAATCCGTTTTTGACAATTATTGAAATGTTGATTGATAATGGGACTTAACAGTTGTTTTTCTGTTTGGAGATCTGAGTTGCAGACTCACCTCAAATCACTGAATATTGTGGAAGAACTTTGACATGAGACACAGGGAACGTGAGGAGCTGTGTTCTCTCTATATTTGTCACCTCTTTAAATCCTCTGTCTGAATCCTGCTTGTATTCAATCAGTATTCAATGTTTCCTCAGGGTTCAAGTTGATATGACAATAAATGTTGTCACTTGTAACATGTTTTGTCTTTTTTGAATGGTGTTTTTTAATGTCATTTGCTGAGTTGACATGAAGATTTGACATTTTATTTCAGAAGTTGATTTGATCACTAATGATACATGGTTTGCATTGAAGTAGTTGTTTTTTTTATTGTGTTGACATGGTGGGACATAAGTGATCTTACCCTTGTGAGGGTTATGAATAGAAAAACTGTTTTTTTGTCTTTAGTTGTACAGTAGATGAATAAACTCTTGAGCTTATGTGACACAGGCAAAGATAAATGTGTGAGTGACCTGGGACATGTGACATATGTCATAGCTACGTGTATCACAAAGGTGGGACCTGCAGGTAGTCTGTATGTTATTGGTCAGAAAGGTACGGAGCAGGAACCCATTTAATCTGATTAACAGTAGATGCGGTGGGCGGCTGAGAGGAATGTGTTGGGCTCAGGGGGGGTAATGCAGCCACAGCGTTGCCATAGTGATTTGCAGACCTAAGATACATAGATTACATAGTTGTTGCACGCACCATTAAACACTAGGGGGCGAAAGTGAAGAATCTGTCTCCACAAAAGTTGACTCCTTGAAAATATGATAGGACCACGTGGCTGTAACATGAGACATAAACAGGCCAAAAATATAGATATTAAACTATTAATATTAAAATATGAAAACTATTACAACATGTTCCCTGTATGAGTGATTTTGCAGTGTGACTTCAAAGCACAGTCGACTCTTCTGCAGCGTTGAGGTCAGGAGGTGGAGGTCATGATGGGGACAGAGCATGATCAAATGAGGCACAGAAGACTGAGAAAGAGAGACAGAGGTCTGGAGTGAAGGAGGAGAAGGGGGGGTGGAATGACAGGATCAGAGGTTGGGAGGGGCAGATGGAGGAGCAGAACAATCTGATTGACCTCTGTGGTTAATCCACTCATCAGAGTGTGTGAGTGTTTTACCATCAGCAGCAGCACATGGTCAAAAGGTGACGGTTTGCGGAGGACAGTCTAAATGGATACAGGCGGATACGATGGTCTACAGATTCACCCACTACCTTCATCTGAGGTGAGGGACGTGTGCATGGGAGGAATCTGTGTGTGCATGAAGTTTTAATGTGGGTCAGCCTCCTTGGACGGTGGACCATTACTGTTAATGTGTGTGTCATCAGATGTTTGAGAAAACAGACAACAGCATCTGATTTGCGGTCACTGACTTTTTGTTTGACCATTTAACTGTCACAGGACTTTGTATCTAGAATAGTTATGACTGTACTCTATAAAAATAATGTTGGCTGTGACACTTCCTGCTGCAAGTGTGTTGTTGAGTTTTTCATTTATCACATATAACCCTCATGAAATGTAATAGGAATCAGTGATAGGAATATTACTTTATATGTAGACTTAATGGCTGTAATCAAACTGTTAATCCAAGAATTGATATAATTAAATAATATTGAAACTATTCAATAATCAACCACATGGAGAAAGGCTCTTAGCATTATTAGTGTAAAGAGAGCAGCAACTGTTTTGTTTTTTTTACACTCATGTGATGAAAATAAGTAATGAATATTGTCACATTTTATTACTTGTTATTGTTTTATTTTATTGCAAATCTTTATACTCTATGGCTGAAGGCCATCAGACGAATATAGGTTATTGTTTGTTTTGGGGTTGTGCTGTCTGTAGTTTGGTCTTCGGTCTGTGAAGTGTGTGTGTGTGTCATCTGGCCAGTCAAGGACCAATCCAGTGTTTGGCCTTAAAGACCTTGGTGCTTGTTTTGACTGTATGTTGAGAAGACAGCACACACTCTGTGAGTGTGTGTAAACAGGGGAAGGAATCCCACATGTGTGTGCGCGCGTGTCACCCAATAACATTTTTAAAACTGTCCAATTGCATTTTGACTTCATAGCAGCTTGACCTCACTGTAGCAGACAAAACAACAAGAGACTAGAATGTGTGAAGTTCATAAAGAAATTAATTGCATCAAAATATGCAGTTAATGATGTCATCTATTCATGAAAGCCGTTTTTCTAAATTGTGGTTATATTTTTTTTATATACACATTTTTACTGACATCTTTATAGGGCAATAAAAAAACATGGATCACATTTAGAACGAAAGCAGAACCACAAGGAACAACAAGCAAAAGGCAGTAGCAAGGATAAGAATATAGGTCAGAGAAAATAGTTTGGATTAATAAAAAAAAGGGGGGGGGGGGAACAAACCTTAAGAAAACATGTGTATTAGCCTATATGAACATAAAATTAAAAAAGTAAATAAAGGGACAGTAAGTGATAGTACATATGTAGCCTACATTTCATTTTTTAATTCAAATAGGCATAAAATGTATGGCTTTTATAAAACGACAGTTGTATGAAGTATTTTGCTGAAAGTATTAAATTGTTATTCCCAAACAAATGCCCCTCAGAGGTGTCAGTAAGGTCAGTGCAACAGTGAGAACAGCAGGGGGCGCCCTCACCTGTCAAACTGCGCCCTGCACTTCCAGCCAATCACCGCGCTGCGTCGGATCTCCGGCCGAGGCCCCGCCCCCTCGGAGTCACTTTGCTCTGACACAAGTTGTGGAGAAAGAGGAGAAGAAAAAGAGGAGCCGGAGGGAGGAGGGAAGAAGAGGAAGAGGAGTCAGATAATGAGTGGACAGCGGGACAGCCGAGTGGCGGGAGGCAGGGGCAGGTAGAGAGGTGGACGGACAGAGTGCGGAGGTGAAGAAGAGCAAAGAGCGGAGAACCGGAGCAGAAACATGAGTCGGCAGCAGCAGCAGCAGATCCAGGGAGTGGTCTTAACGGGTTACCACAGCAACGCGGATTTGTTGCCGAAAACCGGAGCGTGTGCTCCGTCGACCCGGGAGAACGAGCCCGCTTTATCCAGGTGGGATAACTTATACTGAGAGTGTGCAGGTGTAGTGTCAGACTGATACACTACTGTGTGTTTGTGTATGAGTGTGTGAGAGAGAGAGAGAGAGAGAGAGAGAGAGAGAGAGAGAGAGAGAGAGAGAGAGAGAGAGAGAGAGAGAGAGAGAGAGAGAGAGAGAGAGAGAGAGAGAGAGGGGCCAAAGGTCACTGTGATTGTTTATTTCCTTGGTAAAATGCTGTTGACCGCTAAGTTACATGAAGCCCAGTGGTCGGTCAGCTCCTATGGCTCCTGTTTCTCCTTCAGCTCCTAATCAGCTTCACCTTGACTGTGATATACTGTCAGATAGTGTTGTACTGAGATACCACTGCAGCTCTACAGATAACACCTGTTATATACATCTGCATTACAAAACTGTCTGATAGAGTCTTATTGTTGGACTCACTAACCCTTTATGAAGAGCTCAAGTTATCGATTGATTAACCATCTGATCACCTATGTTACCTCTAGTTTGTGCCACTTTGTTCAACAGGTAATCAATATTGAAAAATAACTGTAGCCTACAGTGTTTTATATACTATAGCCTACTGCAGGACCATGTAGTTGATTCACACGGACATCATGTGACTGTGTCTAAATGACACAATAATGAACAATGCACATCACAAGTTCTCAAAACTCAGTGTAACATCCCCACATGTCTCACATGTCTTTGATTGTCTAATTAATTAGCCACTGTATTTAGTTACCAACAATAAAACTGAGGAAAAACAGAAGCTGAACGCAGTTTATTTTAGGATTAATAGAAATAAAGGAGAAACCAGCATGTAGTGTTTCAGTCCTGGTCTGGACTGTCCTGAAGGATGAAGTGATGTGTTTATGATGGAGGTGGAGAGTGTCTCTGACCCATTGTCCAGCCTTCTTATTGTTGCTTCTGTTTATATCTCATTGATTTTCTTGCATGATGAGCATCTTCTCATCCTCTCACAGTGAGACAGACACTATAATGGTAACACTATAATTTAATATAGATGTATATCATTTCTGGCACAGAGGAAAAACTGAGTGGGAACTAAGTTCATATGGAAACAACATGATGACACTCTTATTTATAACAGAGGATTTGTTTATTCATCCAGGATGAGCTGGCTGTGTGTGTGTGTGTTCAGTGCATGTTTACGTCAGTAAACAACAACAACAACAACAACAACAACAACAACAACAACAACAACAACAACAACAACTGTGTTTTCATAAAAGTAAACAACTCAGTTCAGCTGGTATTCAGAGAGGCAGTGACACACCTGTCCCTGTACATGTGCAACTGTGTGTGTGTTCCAGATGGCTTCTCCCACAAGCCTGGAAAAAACACAGCATCACATTACAGCCTTTTGTCTCGCCTCCCACAGCCGAGTGTGTGTGTGTGTGTGTGTGTGTGTGTGTGTGTCCTGTCTAGGCCGACTTGAAGGCTCAGAGTTGTGGTCATTGTTTCCTCTGGTCAGGAAATGGGAGACAGAGGGACACTCAGACAGACAGAGAGACAGACAGAAAGCTGCTGGCCTTTAACCAGCAGGGGACATCCGACCTAAGGAGCCTTAGGTTACCTGTCTGCTGCTGGGAGTCTGTGTTTGTCTTCTAGCCAGACGTGGTTGTGTTTCTGCTGTTCTCCACTGAGGAGGAGGAAGAGCTACTGGAGTAAAAAAAAAGTGTCCACATGGTTCAAACAAATTCACTGTGTGAAGCAGCAGAAATACAACACTGCACAGGAAATGACGTATGCGGATAGGAAGACAAGCTGTGAAGGGGTTACAGGACACCACATGAGTCCTCACAGCTGTGCATGCCGTCACTCAGAGTAAATATGGTGTCGGGGTGAACAGGAGTGAGACGGCTGTAGCCAACGGAAAACAGATGAAAAAAAAGGCAGAAGAATAGTGAGAGACCAGAGAGAGGAAGAAAGACAGAAACACACATGGAGCCGGTTGAACATCTCTCTTTATACTGACGGTTCATCTCGTTGAAAGGAAGATGATTTATTCAGCTGGTCGGTCTGTAACTGTGAGTAGGGAAACAGAGGCAGCAGCTGGCACACACACACACACACACACACACACACACACACACACACACACACACACACACACACACACACACACACACACACACACACACACACACACACACACACACACACACACACACACTTCATCCTCTTCCTCCTTCCTGTCCTTTGTTCACTACTTATTTATTCCAAACATAAAAATACATCTAATCCATTTCCTCCAGTTGGTGAAACTACTCAGATCATTTAAAGGAAGAGTTCGACATTTTGGGAAATGCCCATATTTGGTTTCCTGCTGAGAAACATGATGAGAGAGGATTGATACCACTCAGGTCCTGTTATAAGATGAGGTCAAAGTGGTCAAACTGTGACAGTGCAATACTGACTCTGCACAACTTAGAGCTGTGTATTACTATCACATCCTGAAGGAGGGCGATAATATTATATTTTGCGATATATTGTGATTCTGCAAGGCAATATATTGCATATTTTTTTCTAGAAAAACTTTCACATTATAAAGAACACAAAAAAATAGAGTTTATTTTTATTCACTCACACTCAGACCATTTGCACTGTATTTGTATTTGACAGTATTTATTACTTGTTACATCATAGGAAATCGTTTAATGCAATCTGAGCAAAGGAAGTAACATTTTTTAGGCTCAGAATTTGTGCAAAACACCTATTACAAAACCACTGTGTGTCTGTATTTTCTTATACACCGACTATAGTTGTTGTTTTTTTATTATTGGTTCATGTAAATCTACAGTATCATCATATCTTCTATTTGTGCTGTGAGTCCTGGTCACTGCACTGATTCACTCAGGTCACGTTGGCTCAAACAGTAGAGTTCACTTCCTCAGGTCTTGACTCATATTCAGCTCATCGGTGCAGAATAACCTCTCAGCTTGTTGATGCTGTTTCCTTCCTTCTCGCCCTTTTTGCGCCTCACGGTGTGGAGTTCACTTTTACACACACATTAGTGCACTCCATGTATGCCGGCAGCTCTAACATCCTGATAAAAGGTTCGTGCGGGGCGACAGGTACAAAGAGTACAACAACACACATTCAGCTGCTGCAGTCCTTCCCTTTGAAGGTTATTTGTTCGTGTATGAAAGTGTGTATCGCAGAGAGAGGGTGTGTTTGTTTTACTCACAAGGGCAGATCACCTGGCCTCCCTGTGTGTGTGTGTGTGAAATGGAGCAAAGTCATGTGCGCTGTTAACTTTTGTGTAACATTGTTTGCATTATTGTTTTGTGTGTTTGTAGTGGTTTTGACGCTGTATGAACTGGGATGGCCCCACTCTGTTACACACAGTATACACACTGTGACCTGAGTCCACACAGGGGAATAACATCTGCCCTGTCGCTCTACACAGATTTTCACAGAGCGCACACTGAAACACTGACACGGCATAAAAGCTTAATTTTTAACAGGCTTGTAAATATATTTTCTTGCACCTCTCAAGGGCTGTAGGTCAACGGAAAAACAAGGCATAGGTGTCTCAGCCTATCAGATCCTTCAGAACAAGTGCCTGTTACGTGGCTCTGGATGTTTGTTTGCATTTAACAGATTTGGACCAACAGAGAGTTGGTGAATGAAGGAACCAGATGTAAAGTTCCGTTTTTCACAGTTATGTTTTACAACTCTGGCGTCAACGCACCTCGGCAAGCGTTTGCTGTTCTCCTCAAAGGAAAATCCTCCAGCTGGTGAGGCGTTGAAGACAATGAACATGTGTCAGACTCATGGAGGGAGCTGCTCGGTTTCATCGAAAACAAAGAGACAGAGGGGAGTCGTGTTTCTGTGTGTGCTCTCACCCACTGAGCTGCAGGGTGCATCTACTGTCAGAGCAGAGGGAGAGGAGAGGGTAACGCTGAGGAGAAAAATGTGGGAAAACAGGGAAGAGAGTAGAGGAGGGAGCAAGGTCAGCAAACAGAAAGGAAGAGGAGGAGGAGACGCGATGAAGAGGAGGAGGAGGAGAGAGGAGTTGGAAAGAAAGGAGATTGGTGGAAGGAGGAGAGAGAGGGAGGTCTGTTGTTAGTGTAATACCTGATGTTCTTTGTTCAAACTAGATCAAAGTGTGTGGGTCTATATTTACCCCTGTGTGTGCGTTTGTGTGGTGTGGCAGGAAGTCTGCTGTGGTATGTGGCTTTCCTCAGCGTGAAGCCTCAGGTTTAATACTGCTCTGATAATTCCAAATAAATGAATACAGCACATCAGCTCTGTGCTGTTCACCATGACCTCACAGGCTAATCTGATCCCTCTGCATTCTCATACACCCAGTGACAGTTTAGTGCCTAAAAGTTGGAAACATCATTGTTTCATGTCTCAGTTTCTTCACTTCCCTGTGACTGGACAAACTAGTATTATTTGCTTAATCAGGGGTCTTCAACCTTTTCTCCTGAGAGCTACTTTTACAAAAGGAAAATGGCCGAGAGCTATTCATGTTTTGTAACATTAATTCTTTACATTTGTAAAACAAAATTGTGTTTCCCACTCTTGATGAAAATAGTCTGTTTTAGCCTTTATCATACTGATAACTGTCTGAAATTATTACTGTCAGGTAATGTCCCTGCTCTATTAAACATGAAAGGAGGCTGGAAAGCACATGTCTGTTCTGATGATGATACAAGTCAGTCGTCCTGTGTGTTTCTGTGGGAAACAGTGGGGGTTAGAAACAGCTGGACAGGGAACCGGGATTTGACACAACACCGACAAGCACTGAGAGCCGGGTAGCATGTCGCTGCAGGAGAGGCAGGGCCGTCCGTTTCAAATTTATGTATGATCCATTAATCCTTTGGTGAGCTACTGTGAAAGGTGCTGCGAGGTACTGGTAGCTTGCGAGCGATGTGCTGGAGACCCCTGTGCTATAGTATGTAGTTGCTATCAAACCTCTGTTTCTTACCATAGTGTCCCGCCCTCGAAGTTCATTCAAGTTTAAGAAAAATAACTTTAATCTTTGACACATCCACCTCCAGTGTGAGGGTGACAGCCAAACTGACAAATGAACTGTGTATTTATTTTTTATGACAGTGTGTTTGGGAGGTGAGATTAGACTGATGATTCACAGGTAGATGAAGACGACGCTGTTGATGGGAACCTCTGAGCTGGACACACAGTCCAGTCCAGAACAGCTGAGGCCTCAAGTGCAGTCAGAGAGAGTGAAGGAGAGAAGATCACAGAGAGTGCTGAGTAACATCCTGTCACAACAAAGAGGGCATTCAGTCGGACGTTGGCAAAAACAGCTCAAACAAGACCCAATATCAAATGCACAGTAGCTGCTTCCATCCACCTGTTTTCTGCACATTCTCAATTTGCCTCTAAAAGATGTAGTGGAAAAAAAAGACCAGTTGTACAGAAATCATCTGTCTATGTATACGGAGTGACTCTTCGTTGCTGTCAGTCAGCTGCTGTGTCATAGGCATAGTAGTGATGATAAAGTCAGTCTAATTCTGCTTCATGGAATCGATATGAGTTCATAATGTAACGCACTTTGTACCTTTACACAGAGTTTTTGCAGGTTATTTTTTCGGCGATCTGCAAAGACCCAGTGCAGGACTTTGGTTTAGCTATTTTTCTACTTTTTAAAGGTCCAGTGTGTAAAATGGGGATAAAACCTTGATATCTATTCAGATTCTAGTTTGCAGCGCTCACTTGTACTCACCCCTCCCGTCGGCAAAGTGACGGTGGCCTCCAAGGACAAAAGAACGTCCTTCCTTCTTCTTCATTGGTTTATTTACTGTATGTACGCAAAACTCTTGAAATGTGCTCTCTGGTTGGCTGGATTTTCAGTTCAGACTGCTGTACAAACATGGCTCTAAAGCACGGCCCTTGCTATATAAAATAATAATTATAATGCTAGGAAAACCAAACAACTTTTATATTATAGCGATTACACACTTATACATATAATAGTATATTCAGATTTTGCCAATAAACCCTGCCAATTATTAGACACGACACTGGACCTTTAAATACTGGCTGATCCATCCTCATTAAACTGTTTACTATCAATATCAATATGGGCTTCAAAAATCTGTTATTTAGCACCACTCCTCCTGTTGCCCTTGGTACTGGGGTATGTAGAGGAGGAAACACAGAGAAGCTGCTTGTGTGTGAACATTGTGTTGTGACCATGTGTTCGTGATTGTGTGTGTCTGCTGTCCGTGACTGCACAGAACATCATTAAGTTGTTTACTGATTACCATGTAATGTGTGCGTGTGTGTATGTATGGCAGACACAATGATGGTCACTGTGGATCATCCACATCATGATTAGCCTTGCCTCAGCTAGGCTAGGCTAACTCTGACTGTGTGTGTTGTTGGCTCAGTGAGTGTGTGAGAGCCGCTGGCCTCAGTCTGTGTTGCCGTCGCCCTCATTAGTCGACTGGCCGGGAATTCAGCACACAGCTGGCTCGTCTTTACTTAGTCTCTGACCGACTTCAGAGTGACTCACTGGGCTGACCCCTCTGTGTCATACACTGTGTGTGTCTCTCTGCTCCTGACGTTACAGCCACACAACTGTAACACCCAGTGCAGGCACATGTGGATCAAAATGAAAGCAAATACACAAGCTGCTTTTACAAACCCGACTACCCACGCATCTTTTACAAAGCACAACAAAAACACGGAGTCAGTTCTAAGACAATCTGCAGTTTATATACTCCAGGAGTATTTTTATGGTTCGCAGAAGTTGTTGTGAGATATCTGTCATCACGTCAGCTAGGTGCAAAGTGCACATAGCACCAGGTGAAACTGTTCTTCCTGGGAGCAAGTCACTCTGGGGGAGTCATTGGAATCAGATACATTTGTTTTTTGAAGAAAGATGTTTGCAAGGTCAAGTTTGAACATGTGTGAGCAGCCGGCTGTGTCTGTACCTGTCGTACTCAACTGTCTGTATCTGTCTGTGTTGCAGCAGGCGAACGGGCCACTACAACGTTCAACAGAATCAAAACACACAGCATGGGGAGAGACGCGGATCTTCTGCTCCACCAAGTATTACCAGAACTGACCCGTCATCGCCCCCCGACACAATCTCCGCCGCTGGCCCCAAGTCTCAGCTGTCCTCCAGCCCAAAGCCTGGCTCCAGCCCCAGGCACAGTCCCAGCTCCAGGCCCAGACCTCGACCCCCGTGTCAACGCGGTTACTCTCAGGTGGGACGGACCTCTTCTTACCCTTACACGCTTTTTTTTTTACAATGCTGTTGCTGTTTTTTATTGGTTTCACATTCCATCTGTTTATTCCAACAAACTGCCTTTGTGTTTATTCTACAGTGACAGGTTCTTTCATTCTTTCTTATTATCAGTGTCTTGACCATTTTCCACTCTCGCCTCACAGTGCTTGTCCAGTTATATTATCTGCTGAGTGGAAGCAGCTAGGAGAGGTCAGACTTGACATATAATCAACACCAGACATGAGTGTGTTAGTGGGATTAACACTGATGTCACCAGACCTTGTACTTTCAAGTTGTATGTCTTCAGTTATCCCTATGAAACTATTTAATCTTCTTTAATAATTCACAAGAACCTTCTCTGCTGTTGTGCCGGGTCTGAATAAAAGAGTCGGTTATAAATGGCTGAATCATACCTGTTAAAGTTTTACAGGAAGTTTGGTTGGCAGCTTTACAGCTGTCATCTCTCCTGCTTTAAATAATCTGTAGTTAGTTAATGTGTGGGTGGAGGCTCAGTAAAAACCCCATAAATTAATTCAAGTATTGTTTTAGTAAAAGTAAAGTGAGCTGAAGAAAAAAATCTCAGATTTCTGTTTAGATTTGAGGGATTTTACACAGAATGTTTCATCTCCTGGGATCATATCTTGCACATGAAACAATTCATATTTAATTAATAGACAGTAGTTACTGTTCAGGACATGAATGTGAAGCTATAAACGATGAAACCTTTGTGTGTCTGCTTCTCCTGCAGGACTCTCTGGATGAGCTGGAGATGGACGACTATTGGAAGGAGGTGGAGGACATCACTCGGTCAGGAGGAGAAGCAGGGAGTGGAGAAGGTGGAGGAGAAGGGGAAGTGCAGGAGGAGGAGCAGCAGAAGATTCCTGAGGGTAGGGTACACCGTGTCTCTAGATAGACCTGATTCAGAGGAGAGACAATGTAGAGTGTGATCCTGCACCAGTCTGGGCATGAGTGTGGATGGAGGGTGAGATAACGGGCCCTGGACATGTAGAAGTTGTCTTGGTATTTTGCGTCTCTTTGTGTCTTTGAGAATTGCCTGCCTCTGTTAATAACCGGTAAGGCCTGGCTTGATTACTGGCTCCACGCTGCTCTGCACATGACGGATGCAGATCTTAAGTATATTCCAGTGAGTGTGTTTATGAAGACTATTGTTCTCTGGAGCAACACACACTCTTCCTGTATATGTGTCTAAAGTTGTGTTTCCCTTTCCTGCACCTGTAGAACCAAACAGAGGGATTTTCCCCCCTTCCCTCATTGTGATTTACAGATAAATGCTGATGATGGATCACGTCTGAAAAATGATTTTCTCTTTCAGAAGGAGAGCAGGAGGAGGCGTGGCTTACCGAGGCGGGGCTCGCACGGCTATTTGACAATTCATTGGCAGCTGACCAGGATCAGGTGTTGATCATCTTTCTCTTGTTTGATTAGTGAGACCTGAGTCCAGGTGGAGTCACAGTTTATCAGTTTCATATTTGCACTTCAGAGCTTTGAATGAGCGTTGAAACTGTAATTGTGGAGAGGAAATGAATGGTCAACGTTTCACCAACGGTCTCGTGTCTGGTTCCCGATTGATTGACAGGAAGAAGACAGCGCCGTGTTCCTGTCCACGTTGACCAGAACTCAGGCGGCGGCTGTGGAACGGCGTGTGACATCGCTACAGCAGACGCTACGGCGACGCAACCGACAGCACGTTCCTGATGTCAGGGATATATTCAGACCTCCTGAAAAGGTTCAATCACACAAACAGAATCACAGAAGTTTTGACGCAGTGGGGGCAACATGGGAATCAAACCCGCAACCTTAAAGGGATAGTTCAGCTTTTCTGAAGTGGGGTTGTATGAGGTACAAATGGCCATTAAGTATAATACCTGCAGTAGAAAGGTCTCTGCTCCCTTTTACTTTAGATCTTACTCTAGAACTGGTTTATTATTTTGAGACAGGACGTCTCTTAGGCGGCGAAAATATGCTGATTAATCGTTCCTCATTGACAACAGTGTACAGTACTGCTTGTGTCTCTGTACAGAGTAATGTTTCTCAGTGGGGTGGGGGGGTGGGGAGGGGGGGACCTTTCTACTGCAGATATTATACTTA
Organism: Trachurus trachurus; assembly: GCF_905171665.1. NCBI lineage: Eukaryota > Metazoa > Chordata > Actinopteri > Carangiformes > Carangidae > Trachurus > Trachurus trachurus. The sequence goes on from NC_139910.1 coordinate 21,583,270, forward strand.
ATGGCCATTTGTAGCTCATACAACCCCATTTCAAAAAAAGCTGAACTATCCCTTTAAGATAAAGAGTTCTTGCACAGACAGAATATAGTAAGATAGTGTATACGTGTGTGCGCATCTGTTCGAATCACAATGACTGAGAAAAACGTGACAATACAGTCAACTAACTGGTCCGTAGTACTGTACCTGAGTGTTGGTGTGTAGGGTGTGTGACCTATGGCTCATGATACATGGGACAGACCTGCTCGGGCAGGTGAACTGTTCCAGATTTTACTTCATCATAGGTCATACACCCTACCCCCCATACCAACTTTACCATACCAACTTTATTTATAAAGCACTTTAAAAAACCCAGTGGACCAACACTGAGGTACAGTAGCACAGTATAGATGTCCTCGCTTACGGCCAGTAGCAAGTGAGGGACATGATGGCTGAATGTCATGAGGCATGTTTCAGTGTTAAACTTCCGTAGCATTATAAAATTATTATATTAGTCAGTGTCATTTCCCTCTCTAGTGCCAACCTTCCAGCAGCAGCAGTGCATCCTGTACACCTCGCCTTTTTGGTGGAGGGACTTTCCAGTGTAACATAATAACAATAAATAATAATAACTTCATATAGCACTTTTCAAAACAAAGTTCCAAGGTTTTTACAACAAAAAGTTTGCCACAGCAACTTGATGGGTTACTGTTGCTCACCCTGAGGTTTCTCCAAATTTTTTCCTGTTAAAAGTATTTGGATTTTCTCTGCCCTTAGACTCTCACATCGACTGAGGAAAAACTCCAGAGGATGTTGTTATGATGCTTATGTAAAGCCCTTTAAGACAAACTGTTAAAGTTAAAATGGGCTATACAAATGAAATTGCCTTGCCTTGCCTTACCACACTGATAGACAGAGCCCAGGCAGTGGCAGGCAAAAAAGAGGGTGATTAGGGTTCAAAGTAAATCCCAAAGAGGTAGAATTGTTTTTGCTCAGGTTTATTATTTTTTGTTGTCTGCCAGTTGGGCTCAAATTCCCATGAGCTGGAATGGGCCAGAAACATGAAACTTGGCTCAATGGAACTGGAAAATGATGTGCATCAACTTTCCAAGAAATATGAACCCCATTGACCAAATGGTGGCTCTGATTGACTTGAAATTTAACACAAAAGTCTAGCTGAATGTGCTCTACAAAAAAGCCTCTTTAACCATAAAAGTCTGCCAGTATGGATTTTTTGCCAATTTGCATAAGGTGAAAAACTGTAAAATGAATAGAACTGAAATGTCAACACTAAATTTGGTATACGGCCTCAGGTGACTAGATTCTAAATTTCTATTATAAATGAGCCAGATCAGCCGAAAAAAAAAAAAAATCCATCATCAACCAAAATATCTTTGCAAAGGGAGGGGCTCATAACTTGGTAGCTCCCTTCACAATGGGATTGGGAATATGCATACCAAAGCATTTTGATCTTGCCCCAAAGGGGGCGCCATAAATGCCATAAATGCCATAAATGGGTATTTGAAAGCCCATTGGACAGAATTTAATCAAAATAGGTGCCCGTGGTCTGGCGGCCAGTTTAACCAATCTTGAGTGCCATGTTGATTGGTGTAAGTGGGCGTGGCCTGGTCGTCATTGCCATCACTGCCATTGTATGCGAATATTGGCCATAAATCATTAACCATTTGTCCAATAATCTTAAATCTTGGTAGACATCTTCAGAACAGGACTGGGAATATGCGTACCAAAGCACTTTGAGCTCGACCAGTTGGGGCACCGCAAATGTCATAAATGTGTACCGGTATCTTAAAAAACGGTTTGGAGAAATCTTGAGGTTATGATGGGTGTGTATTGCATGATGGTGTTTTACCCTGTGGCAAAAATCATGTGTGTAGAGTGTAATTTGTGACTGGGTGCAACGTGAAAAAAGAAAACTTTCAGATGATTTCAGACAACCCCTCCCCACTCAAAGCGATGTCACCCACTTTAGCCTGAATATTCTGTGCAATACACACCCATTATAATCTCCCCTCTTTTTTCTCAAAAATTATCAAGATAATTGAAAACTAACTGATCGAAAACCATCAAAGTTATCTAAACATGGAAAACCACATTATTGGCTAGACCTGTGTCTACATTTTATAGTTTAAATGGAGTCTTTAGGCAAAAGTATACTGAAGCAGTAGACATTTGAAAATGTCCAATAATTATTTTCACCTCCTCCCATTCATTTTCTATGGAAGATTTTTTTGAATTTTCTGTATTTTGTCAGGAAAAGTAATAGCACAGCAATACCCAATTGTGCTGCATGCTTTTAATTTGCCTCCTGGATCCTCTTAAAATGTAAGAGGAGCGAATCAAAATAACAGCAAGAAAAAACATGCAGGATGACAATAGTGCCTTCCTGTTCAACCCAGTGGCACTTATTATACTGGATCAGGATGAGAGAATATAGATATATGTGTTAAGCTGTTTATCTGCATAAAAAAGTGTAGCAATGACTAGATAGATTTTTAAATCAGGTTTTAACAGCTGGACCGACTGTCAAAAAAATTCAAATTAAATTCTTAGTATACAGTGAGGGACATGAAATTACACTGGATAAAAAAGATGTTGCATTGACACAGTTTTTTGTCCCTAACTCCTCTCCAATATCACGAACTGTCAATTCAACCACAACACACAAAATTTAACATTTCCCTTTTAGTCAGAAAGGAAATGGTCACTGCTTCCCTAGCTTTGTTTATGTTGTGACTTCTCCAGGCAATAATCAGCAGTGATCAGCAGTGACAAATAGTCTGTGTTAAGCACCAAACACTGTTTTATTTAATCTAAATAGAGTCCCTTCAATTGATTATACAGGATTGACTTGATTATATTCAGCAAAAAGTAAATGAAATAGATTTGTACTTGTGGAGTAGAATGAAGTGTGGTTCTGCTGCTTCAGAGGCTGTTTTGTAACTGGGAGTCTCACATTTTCTTTCACCCAGATGCTCAGTTTGTCCACTAATTAACAGACGGGATAATATGTAACATGAAAAATGCACAGGGGGGAGTGGGGGTGTACTGTTACTGTTTGAATGAGTGGCTTGTTGAACATTACACTGTGTGCTTTACACTGATGTGTCTCTGCGTTGTGCGGCAGGATGAGCAGCCCAGTAAACTGAAAGGAGGAAGTGAGAATGGACAAAAAGACGTCTCTTCAGCTGGTATGTGCGACTCACAAGCACACACACACAGACACACACTCTGGTACAGTGTGAGTCAGCACAGAGAACTAACTAAGGCCCAAATAAACTTCTGCCAGGCACCTGCATAGAAAAGACCAGGACACAGTGCAATGTGATCATTCAATTAATTCATGACACCACAACAGTACATTAATTTCAGCTTGCAGATCTTTATAAGAAATACTGACTTTATTATTATTTTTCTTATAAAATATAATAAAAAAGGCTGAGTGGAAATATATGACACAATCGTACAATGATCTGTTCATTTCAGATCCATACAACATTAGAAATATGTTTATATTTATATTAATATTTTCTATGCTGTGCGTTAGCGTTCAATGCAGCAGGTCTCTGTTCTGTCCTCTTACTGCTGAAACACTGAGATTAAATGAAAACACACTTCACCGTCCGCCTCACACTGTTTACATATGCTACTGTGTGGTCCTGTGATTTATTTCTAATGCGTGTGTGTTGTTGCGTGTGTGCTTCTCGACAGAAGCAGAGACCGAGCTGAACGTTGAAGTGGCGTTCTCAGAGCAGGCACTCTCTTACAGAGACAACCAAAGACTAAAGGTCACCACCAGCCCCAGTTCTCCTGACGACAAACTACCGGTAAGACACGCACGCACACACACAAACACATACACATATACACAGGGACTTCCTCAGCAATGTGTTTCTTTACTGACACAATGAGTGTGTATGGACTTAGGGGAGGAGCCAGAGAATAAACAGGATGCACTGATTTCATATATTGTTCTGTAAACTGAACAAAGCAAAGCCAACCGCTGTCTTGTTGTGAGATGTGGCGTTTTGGCTTTTAATGTATAACATACAAATACATACATGGAAAGTGGTGAATGAAATGTAAAATCCTACACAACACATTAGATGATAGTATTCATTTTACTTCAGTTATTGTAAAACAGCTTTATTAGTTGACAGTATGGCCTGTAACAGGTTGTGTTGCATATCAGCAGGAAGCTCCACTTGCCTGTGAGCAGTTTGAGAGCTGGTCTGTAGTGACACCTGGTGGTTGAAGCTGGTATAACAGATTATTTCCTCTGTTCGGTCACTGGAGTCTCTTCTCATACACTCATACGCCATCCACCTTTAGCGTTCAGTGCAAAACTAAATACAGTCAAGCATTAGTTTGATTCCCCCTCTGTTTCTTTGACTCTTTTCTCCTCCTAGAACTTTAAGCTGCTCCAAGATAAAACGGGTCAGACCAGGATAGGAGATCTGTCTCCTCTGGACATGAAAAAGGTCAATCAACTTTGTTTCATTTCAGACAAACTTTCCAATAAAAGCAAAGTGATTTAGTTGACTTGTTTTCAGATGCAGCTGCTACAACATCCCTGTCTCTGTGTTTGTTTTGAATGCTGTAGGTGCGTAGACTGGTGCTTGTGGAGATGACTGCTCTGTTTGACACCGCCGGGATCGACCTGAAGGCGCACAAGGCTGTCAAGGTTAAGGCTAAAGGTAAATACACACAGAGAGAAATCTGCCGTGGTAATGCTCTGAAGGCTCAACAACATTCAGAGTAAACAGACTTTTTCATCACACAGAAAACTCAGATCACCTCCTCACAGTCATTTGCCTCGGCCTCTCAGCCGCGCTTAAGGTTACCGTACATACCTGTTTATCCAGAATCAAAAGAAAATATTACATTTTGTTGTATTTGCCATGTGAAGTTTTGAGTAATGGCTAAAAAGTATTCTCTACGGTGTGGTGAGGTGTGACCTTGACCTCTGACCTTTGACCACCAGTCTTATCAGGGCTCTGGATGTCGCATCAAAACACACATTCACATAAAAAATGAAAACGACAAAATAAAAGCATTCACACGTACATGTAAGTAGGTATTTGTGCAAACACTGACACACACACACACTTTTTGTAAATACCTACAGTATATTTTCCAGGTTGTCATATTAAAAAGATATTTCAACGTTTTGGCAAAATCGCTTATCACTATAATCCCTATACTTAAAGGAGTAGGTTCATTACCATTGTGGGTGCAAGCTGTTTTTAGATCGGCGGGTCAGAGATGCGAGTTGCATGGTATTTCCACGTTTCCCTCATCAAACTAAATACACAATCCAACAACTCCAAAAACACACAGTAGTTCTGAGTATTTGCTTCATGTGTCATAACGTTACATAATTACCGGATACGTTATTATTTCATAGCGTGGTGAATGTGCAGGTCACAACTTGTCCACAAGAGTGTTTTTGGAGTTCTTGGATTGTGTATTTAGTTTGATGAGGGAAACGTAGAAATACCGTGCAGCTCACGTCTCTGCCCCGCTGATCTAAAAACAGCTTGCTCCAACAATTAAAGGTAATGAACCTACTCCTAAAACTAATAGAGATTATGGTGATAATTTTGTCAAAATGTTGAAATATCATATATAATATATATATTATATATGATAGTGTGTATATAAGTGTGTATTTTACTCAGTATTTGTGTGTGTGTGTGTGTGTGCAGAGAGCGGTCTGTTCGGTGTTCCTCTTGCCACTTTATTGGACCAGGACCAGAAACGTGCTCCTGCCACCAAAGTGCCATTCATACTGCAGCGGGTGAGCATGTCACTCACTGACAGCTCAACAGCATGTACTGTACTGATCAACATATCAGTCCAACCTGAAGTGTGTGTAACTGTCACTGTATTTGCCTCAACATAATGTTTATTATCATTAGCTCATGGCTCATATTGAAGACGAGGGATTAGACACAGAGGGGCTGCTACGGATCCCTGGAGCGGCCACAAGAGTCAAGGTTGGTTCAAGTGTTTTCTGCTCCAGCACAGACACAGTGTAACGTTTGTTTGTTTTATCAAAAGAGCGAAAGTTGAAGCCTCAGTTGCTCTTCTGCCCTGAATGGTTCTGCCTCTGTCCTGTTTCCAGTCGCTGTGCCACGAGCTCGAGTCCTCCTTCTATGACGGGATGTTTCCATGGCAACAGTTGAAACAGCACGACGCTGCTAGCCTTCTGAAGCGGTTCATCAGGGAGTTGCCCCATCCACTGCTAACTGTGGAGTACCTCAGTGCATTCATCGCTGTCAACAGTATGTAGAGCATCTGATCACAGAGTATTCTGCTTCACCGCAACAACTGCACGGCCACATTACGAGCGTGTGTGTGTGTGTGTGTGTGTGCATTCACAGAGTTTTCCGCAAAGAAACAGCAGCTGCAGGCTTTGAACCTGCTCGTCCTTTTGTTGCCTGAGCCCAATCGAGACACTTTGAAGGTAGAGACACACTCAGTTTCAGAGGCGCTTCATTTTCAATTAAATACATCATCTCCTGATAAGAAGCTCTTGACTATCCTGTTTCTATGTAAATGTCTCTCCTGATTTGCTCCCCAGGCTTTAGTGGAGTTCTTTCAGCGTGTGATCGACCATCAGGCCAAGAATAAAATGACGCTCAACAATGTCTCCGTTGTCATGGCACCCAACATCTTCATGTTCAAAGGCATCCGCTCCAAGGTTACAGAACAACAGGAGTTCTCCATGGCAACCAGCACAGCCAACATCGTCCGTCTCCTGATTAGATACCAGAATCTTCTATGGACAGTAAAGATCTTTCTTGATATTTTCTATAATCTAAACACCACTATTAATAACTACAGATCTCTATTACTGTCATTTTTGTTCATCATCATTAAGATTGATGAATGATGGTGGCATATTGTAATAAGGGTTCATGTGTGCATCCTGTCTCTAGATCCCCAAGTTCATTGTGAACCAGGTCAGACAACAAAACATGGAGGGTCACAGGAAACAAAATAAAGAGAGAGCTGTCAGAAAGCTGCTGAAGAAGATAGTGACGGAGAAACCGCCTGACAGAGCCGTCCCTGAGGTACCACTTTCCATTTCATTCAGTGACCTAGTTTGAGAAAACTCTGTTAATAACCCTACCAGGAAATATGCTAATGAAAGAGTGTAATTCTACATTTATTTCACAGTAGATTTTTTTAACAACCTTACATCTACTAGACATTTTATTTCCATGACTGCATGAACCAAGTGTATTGTAGTGTATGAATATATTGCCTTGTAAATTAAACATAAAGCATCTGGACCACATAAGACAACAGAGCAGCTTCAAAGGTTTACATACCTCTTTTGAATAACAGCCTAAATAAAGGCCTAATAGCTGAATATAATATATAATATAATAATGAATTAAAATGAAGACCTGCTTGATAATTTGATACCAACTAGCTGTATCTTTTCTAGATCATTTCATAAATCTGACTAGCTCTGTGTCATTATTCTTTTTGGTGACCAGTGTTAGAGGTCCAGTGTTATAGCGGCTCCGTTATTCAATATCCAGTCACAGAGGGTGAGTGACTTGGAGCTGCAGCTGAGCAGCTACAGTATGTGTAGTGACAGTGTTTGGAGTTCACTAAACAAAACAGGCAGAATTTATTCAAGTCCACATTCCTCGGTCCTCTCTTGTCCTGTCTCATGAGGATTTTGGATGTTGATCTAATTTCTGTGATGTGTTTACAGTGTGTGTTTGAGCATGTGTCTCTGTCTGTGTGTCTGTGTTTAAACCAGGAGACCTCACAGGGATTTATTCGAGTTCAAGCCCCTCAGTTCAGTAAAATCTCCATGGCGGTTCAGCTCACTGCAGAGTTGCAGGCTGCTGATGTGTTAACACGCTTCCTCAGCCAAGACAGGTAATATGTGCACACTCTCTCTTTACACTTAAACATGCAGAGTTTGCCTTCATTCTCCCTAACTCTCTCCCTTCTTTCTTCTCCCAGTTCCTTGACGGTGAAGCGAGAAGAGCTGTGTCTCTATGAGATCGGCGGAAACATCAGTGAGTCCATTATTAATTATATTTTCTGTTACTAATGACCCAGCTGCTTGTAGTTCTAAAATCCACAGACGATTATAATCCATCTATAATCAATGTGTTGAATATTTCTCTCTGTTTGTCTGTCTCTCAGAGGAAAGATGTCTTGATGGGGAAACGTACATGAAAGACCTCTTCCAGCTGAACCCCACAGCTGAGTGGGTCATCAAAGCTGTGCAGAGGTAGACTTGATGCTGGACTGCTGCCCGGTCTCGCTGTAATGTTCTACTGAAGTCAGACGCCACCTGGTTCTCTGTGGTTATTGCCGGTTTATGCTTGGACCATGCGTATCAAACTAAAGATGCTAATATTCCAATACATTATGATTTTGAAATCCCAAGAGATGAAATGTGTGGCAGTAGAGTACATATCTTTTCTCCTCCTTTTGAAAACCAGAATATCCAAACAAGAATAAATGAAAAAAGTATTACAGTCCTGTATCTCCACTATGCCGTGTGCTGCTCACTCGGGTCGGGTACAGTATGAGGCTGAAGTCCAGTTCAGGTGTGTGGGTGAGAGCAAACCTGTGTAAGAATACAGTGTCTAGTCATCTCTATTTCCCTGACAGACCACTGTTAACAACTGTTGGAAATACATTATTTCCTCTAGTTTGTCCCAGCACTTGAGTCACAATCTTAATATTGTGTGATATTGTAAGTATTTTCCTGTGTATACTGTGATTTATTACCACTAATCACTTTGTTGTGCCTGCAATAAGCTAAAATAATCTAGTCTGCTGCAATAAAATGGCAAAATTTTATTAAATCATGAACATCAATTTTTGGTTGGAAATTTTTGAGAATATACAGTAGCTTTTATTCAGCTGTTGTTTTTAAATTATTATTATTAAAAGCCCTTTAAAGTAATGAAATTGTCTTAACATTGAGTGTCACTGTGTGGAAGCACTTCACTAGAACCAGGAAGGAGTGAACGTCGGACTGGGTGGGTGTAACTGATGGGTCCCAGAGCTGGGATGTCGTAAATCGTGTGTGGGAGGAGCCCATCATGTGGAGCACCAGAGTGGCAGAACAAACTGGTCAACAATATCTCCACTTTTATGTTTCCATGACAACTCTGTTACGGACAGGTGACCAGGGCATGCAATGACGACATCGCTGTTTTCATGGTACATTACTATTGTTGTACATTATGACTTTCTGAACTGTGGATGTTTGAGTGTGTTAATGTGTGACTCCATCTTTAAAAACTGCACAGCAACAGTCGACAAATGTGAAAAGAGACATTTTAAATAAAGTACATGGTTATAAATGGTATATATAATTCAGATATGCTAACCTGTCTGCAAGTCCTCATGGAAGAAATACAGTGATTTGCCTTGAAGTTTTATACCAAAGAAGGAATCAAGATATGATGATGGCTCACGTGATCAGCTTGAAGAGAGACATTTCTTCCTGTGTAAACAGCCTCATTGAAATGATACACTCTAACATGATGGGTCCAAAAAGTATGTGGACAGTTAATACTGGGCATTTGTTGTTTTGGTTTTTGGCTCTGTAAATTCTCAGTCTGTATATCAGTTCATGTAATACAATACTGGCAGAAGCTGGATTTTGCCACTAGTAGAAAATCTCCATTTTATATTTTTGGCACATACAGTATCTGTGCTTGTCTTGGCGAACACAGTACAAACCTGATCTGACTGTGTGGTTTCTTCTCGTGTCGGCAGCCTGTGGAGGATCATGTCTGCTAGAAATAATGTTTCACTGTTTTAATTGTTTGAACTCAGTCTGTCTTGTATTATGTTGTCTACTGTGAATGTTTTTTTTTTCTAATTGATGATGTCCGTCTTATTGTTGCCTCTGAAATAAAACAGCCTGTAAATAAACATGCAGTTATTAATTACCACATCAGCTGCTATGAGTTCTTTCCTGAGTGTGAATGCATATTCAGTTAACAGCTGCTCTGTGATTAATATTCTTACATTTTAATAACTTCTTCTTGCATATCATTGTAACAGTATCCAGCATCAGTTGTTATTTAAATGGGATACTAATATTTTCAAGTTGCCTGCCCTAGACCATTATGCAACAGAACAATATGGAGATGTGAAATTTGAAATATGAGATGCATATTTTATTCTTAACCTGTTGCAGACGTTCCATGAAACAAAAGATATTTTTTACAGCATAATAATTCTAAAATTTGCACAACTAATATCTCACTTGGTAGACATAAACTCCACTTTTAAGCTCACAACTTTTTTGACTAGTCGAACATTTTGACTGTATTCAAGGACTAATACCAGAACGTCTCTGCTAATACAGTACATGTAGAAATCTGTAGTTAAAATGTTATTTCCTCAAGTTTATGGCAAGAAGTCTGCAATAAGTCTAACACTAGGATGCACACACTGCATAGTGTTTATAGCCTCCACAGACACCAAAGTTTCCCTTATGGACTCATTATTAATCTATAAAGCTCAATAAGCTCTATGCATGCACTTACGTGCACTATGCAGGTAATAACTTAACAAAGTTTGCCTTGAATGTAGTAATGGTAATCACATTTCCTGGATTAAATTCTTTATATTGGCATATCTCTAAAACAAAAGAGACCAATATAGCCTACTGCACTTACAGTATCTGCCATAACTGTCAAGTGACTGATTAGAATGCTGTGACTTATGTGTGTTTTAAAATGTATTTATTTACTGACTAAATCAGGTCATGAAGCTGTGAAAATAATTCAAACTAAGTTTTAAATGAAACTACAAACAAAATGACAGTAGTGCATGAAGGGTTTGTGTAATTATCACGTTATAATGTAGTATTAGTTTTTGGGACTGCCAATATAAAGTACTGACTGTCACCGATAATATGCAAACAAATCAGCCATCCGTGGCTGACATGACTATCCTGCATCTTCATAACGTGTCTGGTGTCGTGGACAAGCCCGTCAACTAGAAACATAACTGTGTACGCACCTGATTCGCTGACGCTTCCGTCGGCCTCGCCTATTGGCTACTGTCATACGAAACGCGTTTTGATTGGTCGAATATCGAGAATAGGAAGTGCCGATCAGTAGTTGGGGCTTAACATGGAAAGCTAAGTAGTAGTATTTGGTTAATACAAACTAAACGCTGAAGCTTATCGATGCATTTGTTGTGAATACGTGCTCGGTGGTTCATGTTCAGACGGAGCAGCGAGGTCACCTGCTGATATCCAGACGTTTGCTTGGTCTTTGTGTGACTTTAGCCTCGTAGCCAGACGTCTTTTCAGCCAGTTACCACACTGCTAGCTTAGCTTTGCATTGGAATCTGTTAGCTTGTTTGACAGCAGCTAACATTAACCAAGGTGGTGTCTGTACGATACGGAATTGATTTCCGTCGGGACCGCCGGTGTGTGTGTGTTTATTAATGCCACTGCTCACAGTGTGACTGACGTGTAGCTGGATGTGTGGTAGTAGAAACAGCAGCAGGTACAGCTAGCAGACTGTTAGCTTGTCAACAACAGCAATGGGCTTCAAGAGGTGTTTAAAGACGACGAGAAAGGTTTATGTTTTGACCGTCCTGGCGATAGTCCTCGTCAAAGGAATAACATGTGGTAAGCAGCTCATTTCTGTATTATTATACCTGCGTAGACAGAAGTTACCATACCGTTACGTTTCAGTTACTACTGCTGCTAGCAGCTGTCTGAGTTGAGCTCGGTCTATCCGGAGATAACACTGTCTCTACTCACTGCTGCAATGTTGGTACTTTACAGATGAAGAGCAACACGGGAACGACGGGCCAGAGCTAAAGGTACGACAGAGCTGAATGACATAAGTTCTCATGTTACACCCTGAGGACCGTTTAGGAGTTATACATTGAGATACAAAACAAAACACACTTCCATACAAACGGCTGGACGCATCTACCCCCAGTGTCTTTTATAGGTTGCACCTGGCACCAATTAAATTACTGTCCTGCCTTGTTATTACACAGGTTTATGATCTTTTAATATTATGATATGTTGGTATTATGGATTTATTTAAATGTATCCAAGATAATGGAAAAATTACAATGAACTGATGTTTGTTGTGTTGTCTACACCCAAAAAGTATATGGACAGTGTTTATAGTCCATATTGACTGTTAAACAGGTACAGATGATTCAAAATGTTGTTAAATAAATACAACAGTTTAGACTGAGCATGTAACAGTGTCTTTCAATTTCACAACACAAACATTTCATTTAAAAAAATCTATCAGCAATCCATAGCTTCTGCCTGTGTCCAGTATTCAGCTTGTGTAAATCATACAGTAGCAGTGTGATCCTACCGTTCCAGCTGCTTTTTTTTTTTTTTTTTTTTTACAATAACCCCTTGTGTATCTTTGCAGTCTTATCATGACCCAGAGGATGAAGAAGACGTCCATCTGGCGTCAGTCATTGCAGCTGGTGCTTCTGTGACCTCTGGCCATGAAGTTTCTCAGCAGGAAGAGGAGAAGCAGTTACCTGGAGAAGGACTGGAGGGAGAGATGAAGGAAGAGCTGCCGGAGCAGCCTCCTCCCATTGAGGACAAACCTAAAGAGGGTAAAGACAGAAATATTTTAACTCAACTCGTTTAACTATAACCAGTACCATAGACGGGTATAAGAACTGTGGCATAAGAATTATGTTGCCCATTCATTTTGAGCATCCATGCACGCACAATACCTAATAATGTATTTTTATTGCATGTTTTAAATTGAGTTGGGGGTTGTTTTTTTCCCACCCAGTTTTAAGGACTGAATATGGACTCTCTCTGGCCATGATCTGTTTTCGTATGTGGAAGCCTTGCTCTAAAAGTGTGTGTGAGAAAGACTGTAAACAGGTCTATCTCCTGTCAGTGTTCACAGCCTCACACTGTGTTTGTACCAGTCAAATGAAGGGCTGGGAATTGATGGAGGAGTGAAATCACTTTGAGTCTTTACTCTAGAAAACTTTCTGGGGTCATGATATCACTTCTTATTCTGTGACCACAGATCACATGATACAGTTTCATTCGACACTGTGAGGCCTCGAGGCTTTACAAAGGTTTGGTAAACCACTGTGCATGACGAGGCTATGAGTTATGAAATTACCAGCTGATCTGATGTTTGTTTTGATATTTTAATGTAAATAGTTTCATTTTAATGTAAATATATATATATATATATATTTTTTTAGCTCTATACTAGTTCCTGAACCTCACCACCTTTACTGTCTCCCCAGTGTGTGTCAAGTGTTTTTACTAGATTTTAGTGATATATATCAGGGACCTCCACTGTAAACTTTTAACATGGAAGTATCTGGCTAATGTTACTGACTCCTTAATCACTTAATTTCACCTCATCCAAGTCACATCTTTTATTTTTCCTTTCTATCTCAGTTTTGTTGAATTTTGGCATGTTGACCTGTTTTTATTGTTGCTGACAGTGCACGAAAGCATTTGTGGTTTCAGGGTAACGCCAGATTGGCTAAACGGTTAAACCCCATGAGAAATTAACAGCGCTTTGCACCTGTGGCTCCTCTTGCAGTCAGTTGCATCATTTTACTTGGGGATTGTTAACTGTTTTCCTACAGGCTTCTTTTACAAGTGTAATATTGGGCTTGATATGAAGATGAAGGTTTATAGAAATGCATTAGAATTGAATTAAGTTAAAAGGTTTAAATCCATGCATGTTGTTTTATAGCAGAATAAGATATCCCAGTGGAGATGGTTACAAATTTTTATACATTATTTTATTACAGTCAGGGATTTGTTTGTACATTGCTAATTTTTTGTCTGGTCCACAATTGTATTGTGCAGTTCCTGTGGTGAATGGAGGCACAGCCCATGGGGAGCCCTGCATCTTCCCTTTCCTCTTCCAGGGGAGGGAGTACTCAGACTGTACTACTGATGGACGGGGGGATGGACGGCTTTGGTGTGCTACAACTTATGACTACGACAAGGAGAAAAAATGGGGTTTCTGTGAGAGTAAGTCTTCAGTTTAAGGTCTTGACTTTCGTGACATTTTTAAAATCAGAATGCAGTCATTCAGCTGCAGTGGTATATTTGCTGAAATGGTTTGCTGGATATTTAATCATTAATGGCTTATTTATCACACAAAGATAACAAATGTAGACGCATTGTAATTATTTGCCGAGCCAAATAAAACCCCTTAAAAAAGCTCCACTAAGCAGCTACTGAAACTCATTATGGAAACTGGTATGAGAGCACATCATGGTTTCATTTTCAAAATTGGTATAGGCCCCACGGCTGCCAAAGTTTTAAAAGCCTTTATTTCATCTGTATATTCTTATTGGCTTCTGCTCTCCATCCATTAGCGGAGGAGCAGGCACAGCAGAGGCTGCAGGCGGAGGAGGCTGAGGAGCAGTATCAGACCACCCTGCGCATGCTCAATGCCACCACAAGAAAGACGCAGAAGAAAGAGTGAGTTTCTTCCCTCTGATTTATTCCCTGGGTTTGAAGATATCTGCATGAAGCAACTAACTAAACTAGACTTCCGCTGGAACACTAGTGTTATGACAAGAATGGGAAAAATCTGCATGAAATCAGTCTTTATCTGCAAATGCTTATTACCCAGCTCTTTCCCAGACTTGATTATAATAATTCATATAATTATTATAATTTACCATTTCATCTCTGAGGGACAGGATCAAAGTGATGATGACACAGTGAGATGGAGCAAACCACTTACAAAGGCAGATCTTTGCTCTGTTTTAAACATCACAACTGCTGCAAAAGCATTGAGCTCATAAACAAATTAAATTTATGTGAGGGAGCATGTACCAAATACATTCATCTTGAGATCAGACTACGTCATTGCCATCTGCAGTCCCTGGTCAAGGGAAGGAAACACTAAAACCCAGAACGAAACTTGACATTACCACTACAAATAGAAGCCAACATCCTATTTACAACCACACTTACAATGATACACCTCATATGAACAGATACAAAACAGAATATAGATATCCTATATTATACTTATATACAAGGTTATAAAAGCAGATTTAATTATCCTTTTTAATGTGAGATTTCTTGGTATTTATTTATTTTGAGACCTGGTAATTAAACCTTTGGTATGTAACACTTAGCCCGAAGCTTGTTGTTTTCCTAACAGACACTATCTAACCTGACTGTAAATGCAGGTTTGGGATGGCTACCTCTGCTGTTACCATGTGACTTTGGCCAGCACATCCTTATTTGCTTTAAATGTCACAGCACTGTTTGTTATGTACACATTATTCTTCACTCCCTCTTCACCTGAGCCACATCTGCTTATCCAACCGCTATTTCAGATTATATGAAAAACTGCTCAAAGTAGCAGAGAGGGGCCACCAGAAGGCCATGGAGAAGGTGGCCTACGCCATGCTGTTTGGAGATTACATGAACCAGAACGTCACCAAGGCCAAGGAAATGTTTGAGAGGCTCGCTATAGAGGGCTCACCCAAAGCTCAGATGGTACATTCCCATTTATCTTTACATTTTAATTATGCAAAGTGTCCAGTTGCATTTTGACGTGTGACATCTCATCAGAAACACTGATTGTGTTCAAATAGTCAAACAGATGAGATTATGCTTTGTTCTTCCAGGCTCTTGGCTTTCTGTATGCAGCAGGACTTGGTGTCAACTCCAGTCAGGCTAAGGTGTCTTTTCATTCTTACCATTTCTTTCTCCTTTGGAGGTTCAGTTTGCTTAGTGGCACTTTGACTGAAGACCTCTGACTCTTTTTCTAACCCTCTGTTTTTCAGGCCTTGGTTTACTACACCTTCAGTGCCCTCGGGGGAAACTTGGTAGCTCACATGATTCTGGTGAGTCCACTGGTCTCCAGAGAATCGATTACGGTATCAATCTATTTATAAGCCGTTAAATAATGTGTTTTCCTTTTGTCTTACTAGGGATACAGATACTGGGGAGGTGTTGGTGTTCCCCAGAGCTGTGAGTCAGCGCTGACTCACTACAGGCTCGTGGCAAATCAGGGTAAGATTTTGCTGCACTTGATGAACTTTATAATGTAACGTTCTGGTGTAATATTCAGTTTCTTTTGCACATGTGGCCTCATCAAAAGTCTCCTCTCTGTCATCATCACTACCAGTGGCCAGTGACGTGTCTCTGACAGGGGGCTCAGCTGTGCAGAGGATCAGGCTTCTGGATGAAGTGGAGAACCCGGGTTCCACCAGCGGGATGTTGGAGGAGGACCTGATCCAGTACTACCAGTTTCTAGCTGAGAAAGGAGACGTACAGGCTCAGGTTAGTTCAATACAACAATCAGCTACATGGTCTTAGTTAACATATTCTTATACCTGGATATTAAAAGATTGGGACACTTTCTAGCAAAGGGAATTTTATATTAATATCAGTCTACAATTTAGTAGAACTTAATCAGTGGGTCAGACTCAGGATGACAGCTCAGAGGTGGCAAACGCTTTCCTGGTCAAATTGACCTCATCCTGCAACTTTTAGAGTTCACATACTGTATGTCTGTGGTTACTGCATAGTGTCAGAATTAAAATATTTACACTTTTTTATGGACTGTCATCTGTATAATTTATAATTTATTACATTTGTATCATTCAGTAGTATTCACAGTATTAAGTAATTGTTTTGGTTGTAAACTAGACAATCTAAAAGGCCATTCTTTTTCTTTCTGTTTAAAGTACAGCAACGTTAACTGTTTTTCCTATTTCAGGTGGGACTGGGTCAGCTTCACCTGCATGGAGGACGTGGAGTTGAACAAAATCATCAGGTAACATTTTCTTCCAAACACCTTAAATGATTCTCCAGGTTGCTTCTGCATCATTAAACGTCTCACTCTCCAACAGAGGGCGTACGACTACTTCACCCAGGCTGCAAATGCAGGCAACACACACGCCATGGCTTTCCTCGGCAAGGTGGGTGAGATGAGACTGAGTGTATTTGTCTGTTAATTCTACAGATTTACTGAATACTCTGCTCTTTTTTGTCTATTTACTCTTCTGCTTTACTTCTTTCTCATAATATTCATATAGGTTTTTTATGGGCTTAGTTTTCTTTGTGCATGTCTGCTTCACTGCTGTGTTTGCAAACATTATGAATATGTAGCTTTTACTCTGCGAGAACTCTGGAGAATCAGTCAGATAGTTGGAGAGCAGCAGGACGGACTGAATTCAGTCCAAAATAAATAAAGTCAGTGTTTTGGCATTGCTGTTTTACCCGTGGGTGGCACAGTGCACTTGTATTTTAGGCGTTACATCAAGTTTTTCATGGCTGCGACTCCTTGTGTTCCTCAGATGTACTCGGAGGGCAGCGAGTTTCTCCCTCAGAACAACGAGACAGCCCTGCAGTACTTCAAGAAGGCTTCAGACCTGGTGAGAATGAGGCTGTGTAGAGTGTAGAATAATCGAAAGCAATAGGTGTCTGTTACTGCACACACACTCTTCCCTCTCAGGTGACAGGTGTCATTCAGCTGTCACTCACCATCAGTATTTGCTTTGACGCTCTCCTTTTCTTCACTCAGGGTAATCCAGTTGGACAGAGCGGCCTGGGGATGGCCTATCTGTATGGACGAGGTGTCACCGTGGTAAGAACCTTTTGTTGCAGTCATTTAGACGTTTGCATAAGAAACCCTCATGATAGTTTTCAGTTTGTTTCCTTTTGCTCAGCTGACATACAGTTCTTTACACTGAGAATAGACACAGGTCCAAATGTAGATCTAAGTAGTTCAGTGTGTGAGGATTTTGCTTTGTGTCGCTGATGCTGAACTGAGAGCAGCCGTTTGAAAGTCGCGTGTTTGTGTCTTCAGAACTATGAGCTGGCACTGAAATACTTCCAGAAGGCAGCGGAGCAGGGCTGGGTTGACGGACAGCTCCAGCTGGGAACCATGTATTACAGTGAGTATTGAGGGCTCAGTGTGTATGTGTGCACGTAGATCTGAAAATTTGAATTGTCTTTTACTCACCAACTATAATACTTGTTATCTGTTCCATTAGATTCACAGTTTTCATTCTCCTCTTTCTCTCGTTCCCCAGATGGCATTGGTGTGAAGCGTGATTATAAACAGGCTCTCAAGTTCTTCAACTTGGCTTCACAGTCCGGACACATCCTGGCCTTCTACAACTTGGCCCAGATGCACGCCACCGGCACTGGTGTGATGCGTTCCTGCCACACTGCTGTGGAGGTGAGCCAGCTTCTTCTCCGTGTCATGTTCTCTGCTGAGATTGCTCCAGCCAAACCCACATGCCTCCAGTGTTGCAGAGATGAACAGTCTTTTCCGTTGTGCATTGTTTACACCCTTGTACTGTTGCAAAGTGCTACAATTTACAAGTCACAAACCTTAGAAACACCCACAGGCGTAAAAAGGAACAGTTTGGTATGTGACACCTCGTGCCTCCATCTTTGCTGCAGCTTTTCAAGAACGTGTGTGAGCGCGGCCGCTGGTCGGAGCGTCTGATGACGGCCTACGGCAGCTTTAAGGAGGGAGAGACGGATGCTGCGCTGGTGCAGTACCTGCTGCTGGCCGAGCAGGGCTACGAGGTGGCCCAGAGCAACGTGGCCTTCGTCCTGGACCAGAGTAAGAGACCACCACTTTAGCTTCAGGACAGGAAGGAAAGAAAGTGTGTAGATAAAAGGTTGAATAGCCTTGGCATCTTACTGAACTCTCTGATGCTGTGTTTGACAAATACCTGTATGTGTGTCTAGTTTCCTATTATATGATATCTTATATAGATGTGTTTTGAGATTTTTGTAAGTCTGAATGTGTGTTCTCTGTCCTCGTCTGGGTTGTATCAAACAGAAGGGGCAAGGATCTTCAGTGAGAATGAGACGTACCCTCGCGCTTTGCTCCACTGGACCAGAGCGGCAGCACAAGGTGAGTCCACACACACTCTGTCCCTCATCCTTTTTACATCCAAACATAAAGAAAACTTGTTGAACTTGGCCACACTCCCAGTGTGAAGAAGGCTGATGCGTGGTTGTTGTTGCCTTTCCCAGGTTACACTGTGGCCAGGATCAAACTGGGCGACTATCACTTCTATGGCTACGGGACAGACGTGGACTATGAGACGGCCGTCATCCACTACAGACTGGCATCAGAGCAGCAGCACAGCGCCCAGGCCATGTTCAACCTGGGCTACATGCACGAGAAAGGCCTGGGCATCAAACAGGTGATTTTCACTGGTGACTCTCAATATGGCGTTTCTCTAGCTAACGTGGTAACACTTTGTATTAAGTACACACTATTAAGCATTAGTTAGGCATTAAATACTGAATTAATCATTTATAACACATGAATACTCATTAGTTTATAGTTTATATTTGTGTGTTATAAATGAAGAATTCAGTATTTATTAATGCTTAATAGTGTGTACTTATAATAAAGTGTTACCGTTAACGTAGATCTCACATTCAACGGTGCTCAGACTGATAATTAGATAATTCTGAATCTGTTCTCTGCAGGATATCCATTTAGCCAAGCGTTTCTACGACATGGCTGCTGAGGCCAGTCCTGACGCCCAGGTCCCAGTTTTCCTGGCCCTGTGCAAGCTGGGTCTGGTTTACACGCTTCAGTACATGCAGGATCTTAATGTAAGTACCTCCTCCTAAATTCTCAAGTTGGATCTGTGTGTATTTGGCTGTGATATAAAGACAGGCCAATGAAAAGCTTCTCAGATTAATCAGATGTGTCCTTCTTTCCTCCTCCTCTCAGTTGAAGGAGCTGGTTTCTCAGGTGGACCTGGATCAGCTTCTGGGCCCAGAGTGGGACCTCTACCTTATGACCGTCATCGCCCTGCTCTTAGGCACAGTCATCGCCTATCGACAGCGCCAACACCAAATCATAGTGCCACCACGTCCGCCGGCCCCCGCCCCCACCCAAGCACCCCCTCCCAGACCTCCTCAAGAACAGCCCCAAGCCCAGGACGAAGCCCAGGACGAGACCCAGGATCAGGGAGACACACAAGGCCAGGAGGCGGCCCAGGAGGAAGAGGAGCAGCAGTGAGGAAGCCAGACGGAGCGAGGGCACCGATAGACAGACAGATGCTGTGCCAGCCCCAGTGCAGGGAGGGGGGGCGGGGGCTGCCCCCACTCTGCCTGCTCCTCTCCACATAAAAAATGACTAAGACGGCTGCTGAACTGCTCAGTCTCACGACTCCCTGTCTCCATTTAAAATCTGCTGGTCCTTAGAGTAAGACAGTGCTGCAGAGGAATAACACAGACCTGGGACTTGTTCGTCTGTGACTCAGGATACTGCCACGAGCACCGTGTCCTCACCGTGGAGATCAAAGACATTTTGGTCAATCTAGTTGGAATCTGATATGTGCATTAGTTTCTTCTCACTCTCCTTTTTTTGAGGTCATTACACTCTGTTGAAGTGCTTCAGTATTTAGAAAAAAAAAATCAGGAAAATGTGAACTAAAATGATTTTGTTTGCTAGCCCCAGTCTAGTTCGGTCTAGAAGTCATGTTTTTGCATGTTTTGCAGACTTTTTTCATACACCCAGTGAGTGGACAAGTTTTGCATTCATTTCTGCATTGCAGTTTTGCATTCATTGTTCATCGTTTGTTTAACTGACATATCGTCAGGTCAGTACCTTTGGGTACCTTTGGGTACCTTTGGGTACCTGCGTTTCACAGAGGAAGACTTTTTGTTCATTCAGCGTTAGTGACAGTGCTAAAAATGTACTAAAGCCATGTTATGTCATCAGAATAAGAACAAGAAATATGTCAAGTGATGATCCATAGAAAAGCTGGTCTGGATGCTTGTTTGATAAATTATTTAATTTTAAACACACAGGTTGGTGTTTCATGTTTTCAACGTGACAGATATACAGAGCGAGAAGCTGCAGAAACTCAGCTGTCGCCAAAATCCCTGATGCAGATCCTGTTTAAAATTCATACAGACATGTTTCACTCTCAAAGCCTGGTGAAGGGAAAGTGCACAGACACTTTGAACCCCCCCTTAGGAGCAAATGTCAGAGAAACGTTTGTGTAACAGTCTTCTGAAAGTGTGCTGAACATCGGTCTGATGGTGCTCCCATCAACATGCTCTGATTTGTTGGTTTTTGGAAGGTAGCTCAATAGTCCCTCCTTTTTTTCTTTTTTAGCTTATTAAGCCTTTTGTCAGCTGAGGCAGAAATGTGATCAGCCTTAAAGATAGCAGCGCCTCAAACTGGGGATTGTTGGATTGTTTCTACACCAGAGAGGAAGGAACCTTTTATTTTTTCTTCTCTGAGTTACCCAACTTCAGCTGTTGTGAGAATTTCCACCCCCTCACCAAAGTCCGAGATGGAGCCTGGTGCTCTGCCTACGCTGCTCGGCTCAGATGGACAGAAGTCTCAGCCTGAAATGGGAAACAAATGAAGCCATGCTCAGGCCTTACAGTATTTCTCCAAACCAGATTAGAGACTTCAAAAAATGTTCCACATCCTCAAAAGTCCATTTGTTTGGTCCCTCAGTATGTGCTCGTTGTTGAGAATTTACCTTCCAAAACATCTGCATGACGTATGAAGTCAGAAAAGAAGAAATTAACAGAAAGTAATTCTAAACAGTTTCAATGACATTGACGTTCATGTATTGGTGCCCACGTAACTCTCAATATGTCTAAAGTGAAACACTGGTGAAGGTTGTAGAGGACTGCATTTTTACCATCGCAAATACAAGTTTATAAAGAAATGAATAAATGATATATGGATATTTATTTGTTGTCATTTAAATTTTACTGCAGGTATTTTGTATTTGTAGATTTTTTTCAGATTTGTAACACAGGAAACATGAGGAGATGTTGTGGCCATCAATAGAGTCAGCGATTGTAGCCTGATGTGTCTGAAAAAGCCAACAGGAAGTCGAGGTGTCGTGCTGCTGACACCGACTGAACAGTCAAAAGAGGCCGCCATTGGACCGCCGGCCTGTCCCTCAGCGGGAGGGGCCGGGCCACACTACGTGACAGCGCTGTAAAAACTGAGCATCACATTGTGCAGTCTGTAGGGGTGACCCATTGACTGGCCCATACGCACTACTATGGAGTGGCTTTGGATCGCCGTGGCAACATGTGTGCTTGTGTCCTGCTCTGTCAAAGGTAAGTGCTAGAACAAGCAGGAGGGCAGAGCACACGTGGGGCAGTGTGCCTCTGAAACAGGCCTGTTTTCACACTGTGGCTCACATTGTGT
Organism: Trachurus trachurus; assembly: GCF_905171665.1. NCBI lineage: Eukaryota > Metazoa > Chordata > Actinopteri > Carangiformes > Carangidae > Trachurus > Trachurus trachurus. The sequence continues at coordinate 21,605,454 of NC_139910.1, forward strand.
GAAGATTTACTTTCAAATAAACATTTAGATTCAGCACTAATGTCTCCGACCAGCGTGCAGAGCCTTTCTTTGTGCTGTAAATGGTTGTGTTAAAGGAGAACTTACTTGTTTGAGTCATAAACAAGTGATAAACAAATGGAGGCTTTGGAAATGATTCTTCTCTCTAAGGCGACGACTGGTGGTGGGAGTATGAGGAGGGGATACGACACTACAGCAAGGAGGCCCTCAACAAGGTAACGTCCACACATACACACACACACCGCTCAACAGGAAAATGCTGCTGTTAATCAATCAGAATTTATGATGATGATGATATCTGACTTTGTTATCTGGCTTTTGTTCATAGAAACATCTAGGTCAACTTATTTAAAACCCTTGTTTGATAGATTTATTGACTGGACAAACCATGAAAAAGAAGGAAAACTACCTATGTAATGCACTTTAAAGTGGCGGGTCAGTGTGGGGTGACAACAGGCCTCACCACATGGACCAGCAGGCATCCTGAGTATGTGCAGAACAAGCACAGCTAACAGACTAAAGACATGAACAGAATCCAAACAGGAAGTAGTAAAGCTGACGTCAGACCGGGTTTAAAGTTTGGAGCTGGTTTTGATCCAACTCTGCTTCTCTCCCGTTCCCCTTTTTCAGGAGTTTCCGGAGAAAACCCGACCGGCGAGCTTCAAGCATCCAGTCTTCCAGTGCCCAGACATGAGTCCCTCTCCCTCTGTGCCCTCATCAGGTCTGACACCCACATCGCCCTAAACCAGCCTACAGTACATCACTAGTTTCCACTGATCGCTCTCCTCTTCTTTCTCTTCTTCTTCTCCACCTTTTCCCTTTTTGCTTTAGTGGAGTTTGTGAAGGCGGCAGATATCAAAGTCATCGCCGCCTTGGGGGATTCTCTGACAGTAGGTTTATGTGTTGATATTAACTTCCTCAGCTCCACTTGTAGTACAGCGTTTAAATGTTAAACAGAATATATTTAACCATTCATTCATACATTTATAGCTCCGCACTGAGCAAACCACAGCAACATACAGCTAATTGGTGGGATGGAGTGAAGATGTAAGCAAAAGGGGGGAGGAGGATGGATAAAAGAAGAAACAAGAAATACAATCATGATGACTCAGTGTTGCAGTGCCGCTGCAGCCAGATTAGTAATCACTGGTCTCTGTATGATGGCAGCAGCCACACACACACTACACACACTCACAACCAGGCTGTGTGTGTTTTATCACATCCTGATCAATCACACGATCTCAGATGTGGTGTCGTGTGTTTCCTTTTCGCAGACGGCCATAGGTGCCAACGCCACCACCGTCCTCGGGATTCCCATCGAGTATCGTCACGTGTCGTGGAGGTGACAGAGCTCATGTGTGAAACCTGCAGAGGTCCTACATGTAGACACCACATTATATGATTCATATTATGCAGCTCAACCTTTCACACAATAGAGCATAAATAACTTTATACATGATTTTGTTCCTTCTTCTCCACTTACTCATCTCTCAGTGTTGGAGGCTTTGGGTCTTATCAGGACGTCATTACTTTGGCAAGTAAGATGTTTTAATCCCCAACGATATCTCAGACATCTCTTCACATATACAAGTCAGCCACAGAGAAAACACAATACTCGCTCTTTACTTATCTATTTCCCGATTGTGTGTCTCAGATATCATCAAGCTCTTCAATCCCAAACTGATCGGCGCAGCTCCTGGGAAGACGGTCCACGGGATGCAGGCTCACATCAGTGAAACGGGCTTCAACCTGGCCGTGACCGGACACAACACCTTGTGAGGCTTCATCAGTGTTTTTTTTTTCCAGCAGCAGTGATCAGAAAGGAATGAAACCGGAGAGGGATCGTCATCATCGGAGGGGAAAACTTACTCCACTTACATCACAGTGATATTAGAACAGTTTATCCTGATTTCAGCTGTTTGGGGCTTCAGGCTCCTTCCACTGGGAAATGATATTTTTGAGTTGTAACTTTTTTAACTCTGTTTTATCTCTTCGTGATGCTCATAAAGATGTTGTTCCTGTTTGCTTCCAGCAATCTCCCCGGCCAGACGAGACATTTGATTGACACGCTGAGAGGTTATGAGGTACAGGAACAGCCCTGTTTCCCACTGTCTGCTGCTTTTTAACACTGACTCACACAGTATACTGTATATTAGGAACATACTTCCTCTCTGTTGTTGCAGGGCCTCAACTTTGAGCAGGACTGGAAGCTTTTGACCATTCTCATGGGCATGAATGACATCTGTGATTACTGCAAAGATAAGGTCAGTCCCTTCTCTTCTCAATACTCAGTTTAGTTCAATATACATAATTAACCTCTGCAGAATCTCTACCTTTCTCTCCAGGCTCTTTTCTCAGTGGATAACTTCATTCACTATATGACCGTCTCCTTGGAAATGTTAATGAATGAGGTAAAAGGAAGAAATAGGAGGCAATTTCTATTCCGGATCTATCTTTGAGCTTCGGTGATGTTGAACGTGCCCTTTTCATCCCTGCCTCAGGTTCCTCGTGTGATCGTAAATGTGGTTCAGATCCTGCCCATGCAAACTCTGAGGGAGGTGCAGAAGCCCACCCCCGGGTGTCTGCTGCAGCGGTGAGACACTCTTACTCAGTCTGAACATTTCCTTCCACTGAGAAACAGGTTTTGCTTGTTGTTGCTTCGTTTGGGTGTTTAATCAATGAAATGCAGAGTAACACACATTTTCACATTCATCGTGTTTCTCTTTTCTTTTAATCAGTTAAAGGGATAGTTCAACATTTTGGCAAATTCGGCCATTGCCATAATCCCTATAGTCATAGCCGTAGGTTTGTTAGCTTTAATTGTCGGTGCAAGCTTTTTTTAGAACGGCGGAGCAGAGCCGTGAGCTTTTTTATTATAAAGTGTTACCCTCTTTTCTTGTGTAAAGCACTTTGTGACTTTTGTCTGTGAAAAGTGCTATACAAACATTATTATTATTATAATAATTATTATTATTATATGTGTTTGATCCCTTTGTTGTAGGTCTTTCTGTTCATGCCTCATAGAGCCAGTGGCCAAGTCTCCTGAACTACGGGAGCTGGTGGAGGTCAATCTGGAGTTCCAGGTGAAGCTGATCCCTCTCACTACACAGTGGGGAAACACATTGGAAATCATTATCACCTACCTCATATACATATCAATCAAACATGTTAATGTACAATATTGACAGAGTCAAAGGAATTTACAGATAATGTGATTTTCATGTTACGTTCACCCCTAGAAAAGACTGGAGCAGCTGCTGCACAGCGACCGCTTCTTCAAACAAGACTTCGCCGTCGTTCTCCAGCCGTTTCTCAAACACGCCGACCCCCCACGCCTCCCGGTAAAATGTCTCACGCCACAGGACACGACAGCATCCACATAACAGATGCGTCTCTGTCAGGAGATCAGTCAGCGCGAGACGTTCCACAGTGATGATTGAATCATTATGATCCTGAGAGTGACGGGGGCCGTATTTAGCCGCACTATGGGTCAGCAACTACACAACATGTCAGTTGATCTACAGCTGCGTGTGTTTTTGTCTCTCTGAGCAGAACGGGAAGATCGACATGACCTTCTTCACTCACGACTGCTTCCACTTCACCATCAAGGGACACGAGGAGCTGGCCAAGGGACTGTGGAACAACATGGTGACTTACACAGCCTCTGTTGACCCAAACCTGTCAGTCAGCCTGTTGCCACTCAGAGTGATGAATCATGTGAAGAAGGGACTATAATAGATAATAGGAAATACAAATATATTATGTAGATTTGCAGTATTTAAAAAATGAGTGAGTGTAGTTGACTGTGTTTCTACTCTTCTCTCTGTCTCCTGCAGTTTCAGCCTGAGGGAGGAAAGATGATTGTGAACAGTTTCTCTGACCCCATCAGTCTCATCTGTCCCCCCATGGTGAGACCTGTGACTTTTACCTGCAGTCAAACTGAAAACAACTCGTCCTCAGTCTGGACTGTTGTGTTTGAGGGAAACAGATAGGAGCTCTTTTTTCTCAGGGATGTTGTTGGTTTGGTGGAAGTTGTAGTATTGATTATGATAATAATGCCGTTGTTAGGTGGGACTGTTTTGAAATCTTTCTCTTTTGTAGTCAAGTGTTTGACAGCAGACTTAATTATTAGTTAATTATGGTTTGGCTCAGTTCTTCCACTGTGTGTGTACGTGTTTGTTCATCATCTGTCACCTATGTGACAAGTGTTGTCAAATCAAATCAAATCAACCTTTATTTATATGGCACTTTTGGTACGTTAAGTAACACAAAGTGCCTCACAGAGGCTAAAGACAACAAAGAAAACCAAGAAACTCCACCCCTCCCACCCCCACATATATACACACAGAGATGCACAAATACACACAGACCCACACACACACACACACACACTAGCTGTCACTAAAGAGCCATGGCCGGGCACCGAGACCTGAGGCGAGGAAGAAGTACACACCCACTAATACAGTATATTGAGGCTTCATCTTCTTTGCCATAATGAGGAGAATACCAAAAAGAAGCTGCTCACCGAATAAACATAAATAAATAGATGTGAAGTGATAGGTCAGTGGTTTTGAGAGTGGGGTCCGGGGACCCCCCAACTTTTTTCCAGAAATATTACATTTTCTTCCAGAAATTTCTCTAAATGTTTCCAATAATTCACACCATTGGCCCTAATTTGAACATACATTGACTAAAAAAAACTAACATTACTCAGTCTCAGAACAAATATTTGTGTATTTCTGGTGTTTGTTTCAAAATGTTGTGCAATGGGGGGCCGTGGTCTAATTTGGGTCAGTTTAGGGGTCCTTGATGTAAAAAAGTTTGAGAACCACTGATAATTGTAAATTATAATGTATAATTTATGTGATGCTTTGGAAAATGGTTGTGCTATGTGACGTAAAGTTAAAAACCACATGTATGATTCCCTAATGATTCACAAGACAAAGTGATAGTAACATCCCTCTTCTTTCCCCTCTGCAGGAACACCCGTACATCTTCACTCGACCTGTTGCAGCCAGATCAGGTCAGCCTCGGCTGCAGTCTGCAGCTCCATCCCAGGCGGCCATCTTGCTGCTGTCTCTGCTCGTGGTACTGGGACGTGTCGGACTCCTGTAGCTCTCGCTCTCAGCAGCTGTTTTTTACAAACACGTCTCTGCCACGCTGGTTCCTGTGGAGGCAGAGGAGAGTCTGTGAGCACGTCTGTGGCCCCTAAACAACCAGCATGGAGGACTTAACTGCAGTTTTTAAAGATCTGAAGACCCCACAGATGATGACAGTGAAATACTGATTCTTTAGAGGCAGCTGCAGATGGAGGTGCTGAAGAGGTTTAAGTCGTTGGTGAGCAGGTCGCTGCTCACGGCCCGAGAGTTTTCCGTTTTTGCTTTTAAATTTCACTCCATCATGATGATCCATCAGTTGACCACACATTCACTGTGGGGATGAAACAACCCTCATGTTTCTCCCTCACTTGTAATTATAATAAAATACTGTAAGTGTATTTTTTCAGGGAGGGTCTTGCCTAGTGCAGTTTTAACCACACTGTATTTATTACTTGATACATCTCAGATGTTGTAATTAACAAATAAATTAAGAAAGTTAGCTTTTCTTTTTTTTCTTTTTTTGAAATGTTTATGTGACATTCATACATAAAACATTAAAGCGATTAGACTTTGCTCAGACGTGATGTGAATGTCTGTTAAAACCAAACAAAGTCAGAGACTCAGTTAGTCTCAGTGCGTCTCCAGGCCTCCAGATCTCCAGATAAAGTTGATGTGATGTAACCAGAGAGCATCATATTCAGTCAATTTGTTGAATTAGAAATAAAAACCTGAGAGGCGAACAGAGCTCTCCTGGTTCACAGCGGTCTGCCTGCGCTGACAGACACACAGCTCAGTGAAATGATTTAAAGATGGAGCATAAATCGCCTCCCTTTCCTAGAAAAGCTGTGAGTTTTCAGAGCGGAGCGGCTTTAGTCACCCGTCTGTTCTTCAGGCTGCTGCTGGCCCACTTTCACTCCTCGGTCCAACAGTATACCTGTGTTGTTATACGCACTGAGGCCAAGAGGAGGCAAAGTAAGAACCACAGTGGACGGTATATGGTGATGCTGGTGAATGGAGAGCAGCAGAGTCATTGTTCTGCATCTACACACACATAATCTCACCATTCAACGTAAGTAGCTGTGATATACGATCACACAACAGCTGACTCTCCTATTCATCTGCTCTGTGGTCAAACAGAGCGGGCGGTACAGTACAGTATGTATTGACTCTGTTTAATTAGTGCAACTACAGGGGCAGGTGGACGGTGTGTTTGGCTCATCTCAGGCTGCTCTGCTCCGCTCAGTAAAGTTCATTTAGCTCTTCAATGGAAAAGGAAGCTCTGCAGTATGTACTCAGCTTGGTGGAGCTGAATTATATGGAGTGGAGTGTTTCAAGGTAAACATCTATCAACGCAGGTGAAACCTTTTGGACATTAGCTATGAATAGGAAGGGTACCTTTCTAATGTGTTTATTTAGTTTAAGGCTAAAGAAACTTGGATATAAAAGGAGGATTTTTTTTGCATTTACCTTCACCCAGGAGGTATTTTAGTTAACTGTGCACTTAAGGATCTAAAATGTCTTTCCTCCCCACATTTTCCACCGTCTCTGTGTGGCTGTGTTTCAGTCGGCCTCTGTAGATGCTGGATTTCATAATGACCTTATTATTGCATTCACAAAAAAACCCTCTTCATGTTTAAACAAAGCCGGTGCCGGTTTGTGCAGGACAAATATGGATCCATCTCTGACGCAAATTGGCCTTTATTGTGTCTGTGAAAACATAATGAGATCTTTGGGATATCAGTGGAGGGTGCAGGAGGAGGCAGCCCACACCTTGGAAACCTCTTTGTTTGGTGTGTGTGTGTGCGTGTGTGTTTTTTAATGAATGTATATGTAACAAATGAAAAGAGAAAATGAGCCCATGCACATCTGGGGCTCTCTACTGATGAGGTAAACAGTTTTAGGAATTTCCATAAGCTGCTGTATATAAATTATACATCTAATCCTCGTGAATAGAAAGAAAGGTTCTGTAAAACTCATGGGTGTTATTTTGTTTAGTTTTGGGACTTTTATAACTTAATGACCATGGGGTCCAAAACACACAGTTAAATAATGCAGCATAATGAGTCTGAAATGATCCGTTACTATGAGTGATGAGTACTGCTTAATTTGAAAATTCTCATTTGCTTCATTTATTACAGCTACAGGATCAATCTCTTGTTTGTTGTCAGCATGAAATGAATACAGCTTTTCTATCTCACTGCATATGTGACTGAACTTGTCCCATTCTCCTTTGTCCTGTGGGGACACAGAGTCGGGGAGACGACACAAGATATGATCTTGCATTGATTTAGATTTTTTAATTTTTTATTGAAGGAGTGACACATTACATGTCATGAAAGGCTTTTGTTGTAGAACAAACACCATATCCATGAACTTCCCATGGCAGCTGATGTGTTAACATAAAACTGCACATATGAAAGACAAGTGCACATTGTCATACAGTAGCTGTAGTTCTGCACAGGTTTGTACACAATGATCATATGTGTGCATTTTATTCACAAATGTGTTGGATTCAGTTTGTGAAGACATTTGCTGCAGTTTCATGATTTTTAGTTTTAGAATCTGGATCCAGCCAAACTCAGGACAACACCTCTTTACATTTATAATAAAATAATGACATAAATCAAATGCTTCAACTGGGCTTTTTCTCTCCGGCGCACAGGCACTTCCCTCCCCATGTGGTCTCCCCTGAACCTGTACACGCCTGACAACCACTGAGCTTTATGATCAGGTGCAGTAGTAATCATTTGCTCCAGGATGATGTCACTTCCTCTCCCCCACATCTTCCTATAAAAGCGTCGCTGTTGCGGCGAGGTGTCGGTGGAGAGACCGGAGAGAGGACGGAGGCGCCACCGACGCTGCTGGAGATCAGGCTCTCCAGAAATACCGAAAGGCGGCAGAGTTTTGTTCAGAATGCGCCCGTGATCCACCCGGAGGAGAACAACCCAGTCCATCCTTCTGAAATAAAGCTTGGCTATTTTTCCCTATTCCTGGAGAGCTTCAACGCGCCTCGTCTCCAAAAATGATCGGGGGAGGACTGTTGGTCCTAACAGCGCTGTCCAGCTGCGGTAAGAGAAGCCATTAGTGAAGTTCACGGCTGTGACCGTGGAGTGTGTGTGTGTGAAGCTGCAGCAGATGTGGAGTCCGACTTCAGCACCAAGGACAGAGAGAGAATCCACCTGCTCCTTTAGTCCCTGATGCTCACTCAGTCACTAACACTGAGGACAGCATGAGGGCTTCAGGGACTGTAGGAAATAAAGAGCAGTTAATGACAGATGACTGATGCATGCTCTGCTTCTCTTTCAGTTCTGTCATTGCCAGTGACTTCAGGTCAGCTGGAGAATGAAGACGTAAAGGTAACAGCTTTTATTATTCCTTTGAGTGTCATCATGTGTCTTTGTACTAATGCTGTTAGTTGTGTGGTGGAATTAGCAGCACACAGTCACCTGCTGTAGTTGGATCTTTACCAGAGGAGCATTCAGAGTGATGAGACACACTAAACACTGGCTCATCACAGGAGAGCAGCTCCCCCTCTGCTGCTCTGTCTCACACAGGGAGGTGAAGCAAAATACTTGATACAAGCATTTCAACCCATTCAAGGAGCATCTCCCCTGGAGCTATACCTCACTTTAACCTTGTTAAAAATCAATACATACCATTGTGAGAGCAATTGAGAGCCTTGACCTTCATGATCTGGTATCACTAGATCCATTTCACATCTTTAGAAGGAGGAAGAGAGAGGGGGTAGTCTTTCTGGGTTTGGAGATGTGAGGATGGGAAGGGGGGATGTGGACGAGGAGTACTGAGACGTGACTGTGTGACATCCAAAGATTAGCCAGACACAGAGACAGTGGAAATGAAAATGAAAATGAGTGGAGATGGTCAGGGGAGCGGGGATTGGCTCGATACTGAAAGCACAATGGGAGTTGAAATGATTTTTGATGTATCATCTAAGAGTTTTTTTTTTATTAATGTCTTTCAATTAGTGGCTGAGTTAACACAAGAACTGTGTTCAAAGAGAAGCCGAGGGAATAGATGTCCCAGAGCCTGCAGAGACTCCCCAAAGCTGAACAACTAAACTCTGTGATACTTTCATAATTTATGCCCTAACCAGGGAGAGATCAGTCTCTGGCACTGCAGTGGGTCAAACCCTGTTTTTGTGTATGTGTCCACAGGTGATGAAATGTATTGTGGAGGCGTTGGCAGACGTGCTATCAAGGCCCCACCCTGTGCCCATCAGTCAGGACTGTCTGGTCATACTGAAGACAGGTGAGCAACTAAGTGCCTTCACTTCATCCTCTGAACACACACACTGTGCAGGTGCAGCAGCGAAACACAATAAAGCCACATGCCCAGATGTGTGTGTTTGTGTTATAGGAAACAGGAGAGCTGGGAAATTCTTACAAAACCAAATGTCTCCGTATCTTTGAGCTAATAACTCAGTGACTAATGACTGTTGAGACGTTCAGTGTTTATGAAACAGTCATGAAGCGGAGATGATGCTGAAGCCGTAACTCATGTGACTCATCCACAACAGTGTCACTTATCTGAGCCGCAGCTCTTATCAGCTGATATCTCACTGACACACATACAGGACTGTATTACCCAGTGTGAGCATTTAAAATGTATTCAGTTCAAAATAGAACAATGTGACGGGTCCTGCGTTGACTCTGCTCCTCTGTGCAGCATGTGAATCCCATCAGCAGGAGCACTGACATTGACATTTTCTGCTGTGACACTTCTCTGCACATCCCATTTGAGGTGTTCATTTTGTATTTGTGTGTGTGTCAGCCTCAGTCAAACAATGATGTAATTCTTAAAGGGGACATATTATGGAAATATCACTTTTTGAAGGCTCTTCAACATATATTTAGGTGTATGTGAGAATTGACAAAAAAAATCTGTAATGTGCAGGCTCCCTAGGTTGAAACCATGTAATTTTATGAGCTGCTCCCTCAGTCGGCAGTGGTTAGAATTTGCATAAAGGGGTGGGGCAGGGCAAGAAGTGGTTCATTTGCATTTAAAGGGACAGGCACTGAAACCAGCCGTTGTGAACAGGGCTTATTTTGAGAGGATGAAAAGAGCTGTGATGTTTGATCCTTGGGGTATTTTCACCAACGCATGTCACAGACATGCCTTAAGACACCTAGGAACTATTTTAATTTGTGGAAAAAGGGGGCAGAATATGTCTCCTTTAAATGTGAAGTCTGCAACCTTTGCGCAAGGATTTTGATGAGGCTGTGCTCTCTTCATACATCCATGTATATATTCATCCTCATTATGATGATCTCCATCATTATCAGCACCAGGCTCCTTCTAATAAGAGTTTGGCAGCTTGTTTACTCACAGCTGAGTCTCTGTTGACAGAAACCTCCTTAACCTTCATCTTGTGTTAGCAGAAATAAAAACCTCAGAGGCGAACAGAGCTCTCCTGGTTCACAGCAGTCTACCTGCACTGACATGTGAGCATACCATCTCTTGTGTTAGGGTCGGTTTTGTATCTTTTATATACAGTCTATGGTTTTGACCCAAGTCTTAAATCAGCTGTAAAATACACTAAAAACATTTTTTTTCATCCAATTTGTTTTTCCTCTCTTGGTTACATTGTTAGGCTTCCTTATCCATGAAAAGGTTGGTTTTAGCATTTTTGGCGTGGGCCCCTGGGCCTTTTTTGACTTGACTAATTTATCCTTCTTCTTATTAGCTTTCTGCTACAGTACCATCTCTTGTGTTAGGGTCAGTTTTGATCCGAGTCTTAAATCAGCTGTAAAACACAGTAAAAACAATTATTTATCATCCCATTCTCATCTCTTGGTTACGTTGTTAGGCTTCCTTATCCATTTTTTGCACTTATGATTTCAGCTGTAACTCTCATTATCATTATAACCGGGTTGTAAACGACCCTGACAACACAAATGTCATAATTTTAACCAGAGCATTTTAAAAAAAGTTTTTGTTTTGTTTAAATAGAGGTTCCTGACAAAGTCAAAAAGCCTTGTTGCAATAAACTAATTTATGTGGTACTTTTATGCATTAAAAACCTAAAAACGGGTCAGTGGCGACCCTAACACAAGAGGAAGGTTAAGTGTTTCTAAAGACAGAGCGTGCGCTCTCCTTTTGCACGGCCGGCGCACGATGGCCACATCAGGAGGTTAATGGATTGATGCAGTGTGTGCTGCAGAGAGTTATATACAGCGGGGTCACCAGCACTCAGTAAAAACTATTCAGTTACATAGCCAGGGTATTACCTTGATGCCGTCCTTGTTGTAGAAAATCAATAGGAGCATTTGTGACTGAGAGGGAGGGAAACTGTACACCAGCGGAGGGATGGAGGGAGAGGAGAGGAGGGGGAGTTAACAGAGGGGGAGATGTGAGGACAGGAGGGAGAGATCACAGATGGGCATCAGAGCAGTAACAGTACAGCAGTTGTCTCTTTGCTGCGTACAGCACACGGCGCCGTTTGTGGGTCAGCAGAAAGTCCAGTCCTTTTTGCTGCTGTAATTCACTGAGGGAGTCTCCGTCGGCCAAGTGATTAATTGTGCTCTTGCTTTGAAAGCAGTAAATTTCAGGGCAATTAACTCTGACGAACCGTTGAAGCAAAGTGCTGAGTCTTGTGAAAAAGTGAAGGGGAACGACACATACCTGTGTTTTACCCCCTCTCTGCAGATTCTTTTTTTTACTGTGTTTTGTCTGAGGGAGGGATTGCATGCATGTGTTTTAATGTTTGTGTTTGTGTGTGTGCAGATGACAGGCTTGTTACGATCCTCCGTCATCATAACTTTCTGAAGGAGCTGCAGGAGATCGCTCTTCAAGGTGAGTCACTGATCGCACGCTGCTGATTGTTTACATCTACATGGAGACAGGACAGGTGGCACAAGCAGAAGGCTTAACTAACAGATTTTATAATCTTAGGTGGCCAAGAGAGAGCTCAGCTGCAGAGGGACGCTGCTGCACCTGACACACTGACACAAACCCCTCAGACTGCAGACAACATGGCTGGTGAGTAGAGCCAGCCAGCCGCACGGTGCCGCACCGTTATTTCAGATCATCACGCCATCTCAGCTGGTTCCATTTAGAGGAATACATAATCAACGTCTTTAAATGCACCCACTGTCAAGATGATGAATTACTTTCATTATTCCCAGTTTTCTGTTGTCAGCGAAGCAGAGCTGACAAAAAGAGGAGAAGTGCTGAGGTGAATGTAAACTCTGCTGATGCTTCCCGTGGACACAACCAGGTCATACACACTGAGCTCCGTCCACCTGACGGCACGGCACACCTGGCTGTCTGGAAGAATCAGTGAAGCACAGTGGACGAGAAACAAGAACAGTAACGATAAAACAGTTCTGTTAGCCAAGGTGCATTTCTCCTCTGAACTGCTGCATGTTCCCTGAGGCGTACAAATGTCTTTATATTACAATGACATTGTACAGTATTTAGTAAGGCTATATATAGACATAAGCATGAATTAGGTAGCGTAATAAAAGTAATTCATCATTACATTTGACAACAGGTTGTTTTAAAGGCACATTATTAAAGGAGCTATTTTTGATTTAGCTCCTTAGCCAGTGTTAGCATTAGCAGCTGTTTAAATTGTTTTAGAGCTGTCTCCACCATGGTAGGGTTAGTGAAACTACTCCTAACTTAAGTTACTACCTTTACCCACTAATATAAATGGGGGATTCAATCAACCGTTATAGATTAATCTGGGTTTTGTTTGAGTTTTTTTTTAAGTATTTAAAAGTAAGGTTTTAAATACAAAATAAAGGCTCAAATGTAATTAGAAAGGCCATAACAATTTCCCAGAACCCCCTATAATGTCAGCAGATTCCTTTTTTGTCCAAATAGCTGTATTCAAATTACAATAGCAGTGGTAAACTTGTGCATTGAGAAGCAGTTAAATTAACAAATGAACTAACAAAAATCTGACATACTGACCCAACCCCTACGGACAAAAACACACAAATCAGAGTGTGAATGACCCTTGTAAGGACCTGTAGTACTCTGGTGGAAGCACCTTCCTTTAACAACGTTGGAAAATCAATCTCTTCCAGTGAATTAAATTTCTACTGCTCCCCATTTTTAGATCGATCCATGTTGGAGGCTTTAGGAGGCCCTGGTGAAAGATCCATCCTCCTGCAGACAAGGAGGACAGGAAATGGGGCCGGAGAGGGAGAAAAAGATGAGACCCGGAGAGATGGAGGATCTCAGGAGGACGGTGACATCAGTGAAGAGGGTGAGGTGAAGAGGGAAGACGAGGAGAGTCCAAGTCACATCTCTGAGTCTGTGGACAGGTGGAGTGAGGGAAAGACTGAAAAGAGGGAGGAGGAGGAAGAAGAGGAAGAATATGTGGAAAAGAAAGCAAATTCAGAGGAGGAAAGCATGACCAAGGAAAAGAAAGGTGAGTACATATTTCTCTCTTTTATTTCTCACTGAACTATTTCTTTGAATTTAAAACCACTAAATACAGAAATAGGTACAAACCTAAAAAGACAACGGGAAACATATTCAGATTTAGAGCCTGATATTTTAAGTCCAGTCAAGTCTGATTTATTTTTCCTCTAGGGATAAATGACATTAAAACAAATGAAAAGACTGAGTGATGTTGACCAGAGGCAGAGAGATGCATCTTAAGACAGGCAGAGTGAAGTGAACCGCCCGCCTCCAAAGGGCTGCTGATTGATGGAAGTGCTTCCATCTACATGATGAATTTCAGCCTCCCCACCCCTCCACTCCCCCCCCCCCCCCCTCACACACACACAGGACCGACGCCAGAGTGGCTGGCATATTGACAGCACACTAACACAAGTGATTAAATATCTCCGTGTCCTGGAATCTCAATGAGCCGCTGTTCACTGGTCACAGCTGGAAACTGTTCCACAACCGTCCTCTGATCAGAATCATAGACAGGTTTGATCTGCGTCTATCTCCAAACCTTTCAGTGGATTAACAGAGAAGAAATTTTTTCTGAGCTAAAATGGCAAAGTACAATAAAATACACACACCTAATAGTCAGCCAAGTCATCTGCTGCTCCTGCCTGCTGTTAATTCCCATAAAGCACAGTGAGCAGTACTGTGGAGGGAGCTGCCAGCTGGCAGGAACCGTTTCATTAAAAGAAGTGGATTCCTGCTGACTGGGGAGAGTCTCTGGTCAGCTGGAAGTGTTTCGGTAAGAAAATAGACTGATTTTATTTTATTTTTTTACTCTTAATATTTCCAGGTGCCATGTCTGATGAAAAGAGAGATGCACCCAGAAACAAATCAAAAGAGAAGAAGTTTGATGTAGGAGAGGGGGAGGAGGAGGATGAGGAAGACAGGAGTCCTGAGGAGGGGAAGGTGAAGAGAGGAGGCAGGGAGAGCCAGAAGCGATGGACCAAGAGGGGTAAAGGCCTGGAACAGAAGAGAACAGCAGATGGAAAAGAGGCCGACAGTCAGCAGGAGGAGGGAGCGCATCATTCAAAGGAGGTCACAGAGGATGAGAAGAAGAGAGACCCTCAGAGGAGCCCAGAGGAGAAGGAGCTGCAGATGATTGCCAGGAGGCCACCAGAGGAGAGGAGGGTGTCGGAGGAGGAGGGGAGCGCCAGCAGAAAGGCAGAGGTGAGCTTCAGTCTCCTTCATCCTCCAACAAGAGAGCAGGGCTCTGTCAGATGATACGGACTGAAGGCTTAGGTCATTAGTTTGGAAAATGGGGTTTGATTTATTCTTTCTTAAAGTTACATGACAAGATTGAGACCAATCACAGTAAGCACTGGCAACTGGTTGATTTGTCATTGGTTTCATTCTTTGGGTTTGGGTTTTGGGTTTAAAACTCCAGATTTCAATGTTCTTGGCCCTAGGTAAAATAAAACTATCTAAGAAAAAAATAAAAGAAGACTTATAAGAAGTTGTGGCTATGGTTCTCTAACCCTGTGGCCAGCAACTAATTGGACACACAGGGACACACACAACCAGCCAGACTCCACCCAAAGCTAACAAAAATATTGCAAACCAGTATCCACAAAGCTTGTTCTTGCTTGAAGACCATCACTGAGTCTGTAGGCCTAAACTACAAACAATTAGAGGACTTTATTTACATTTAACAAAGGTGTCAGTTAGTGAGCTATAAAGGAGCTGGCTAGCTGTTTCTACTAAAATAACCTAAGCTAAGCTAAGATAAACTAATTGTCTGCTGGTTCTATACTGTAGCTTCATATTGACCATCCAGTCAGAATGTTCTCATCTACTTCATTAGAAGAAAGCCAAAGTAATAGGATAATACATTTTGCAACATGAAGCTATTTCCTTAAAAAATGATTTAATACATCGCCTTATTTCCTACAGAACAAGGCTAACTTTATCTCACCATGGTGCTGAGAAAACAGTTTTATTAGCTAAAGGCCAAAACACAGTGAGGATTTTGTATTGTAAAATGAAGCTGAGGATAAAAACTGGCAGAGCTGCTGCCTTGTTATTTACACCATCAAAGCCTTGATGTTGTAACAATGAGGTTGGGAGACGAGCCCTTGAAGCCAAATACAAACACATGGACGTTGGTTCTGTTCTGATATTTTTCGAGCTGCTGTGAATGCACATAGGCTACCTCATGCTGTATATCA
Organism: Trachurus trachurus; assembly: GCF_905171665.1. Taxonomy (NCBI): domain Eukaryota; kingdom Metazoa; phylum Chordata; class Actinopteri; order Carangiformes; family Carangidae; genus Trachurus; species Trachurus trachurus. The sequence continues at coordinate 21,621,166 of NC_139910.1, forward strand.
CATATTGTACATGATTGTTTGTGCTCCAAGTATCTTTTTCCTCCAATTGTCTCTGCAGGAGCCAGAGATTGAAAGCCTGGCAGCCATCGAGTCCGAGCTGGAAAATGTTGCCCAGAAACTCCATGAGCTGCGGCGAGGCTGAGAGAGAGAGAGACTGCTACAAAGTTGACATGGCTCATCCTCCCTCTTCCTCCTCCTCCTCCTCCTACTCCTACTCCTCCTCCACTTCCCCAGCTGCCTAGTTCCCACAGATAGAGTGTGTGAATATGTGACAAGTTTTTATCTTTTGCTATTTTTCTTGAGGATGTCCACTCGTGCCACACTGCTGCAGCCTCCCTTGTGACACTGTCCCTCACATAGATTATTAGCAAGTAGTAGATGCACATTGCAACTAGACATGCATACTAAAACATACACACGCACCAAATCAACCATGTGCATATATTATCCAGCAAATTCAGCAACGCTCCCAAAGGAAAGAATCTCTCTGTCAGTGAAGGGTGACGACTTGTTTTCCTTCATTTTCTCTGACAATCATCTCTCTCTGTCTGCAAAGGTGTCTCATGCTTTTCAGATTATGTTAACACTGCGCATCGATTCATGTGAGAGGTTGAGGCAGATCCAGGTATACACACACCAACAAGGCGAGGTTGTACAGTAACGGCATGTACACATGTACAAAGGTCTTTCTGAAATGCTTACTTACTTACTAAGGAAGAAGAATACATGCTTACTTATGATTATAGATACAGTTGACTGTATTTAAGCCAAGGCAATAAGTGAACATTTTTAGCAGATAAATGGCTGGATTGTAATCCGACACTGTATGAAATTTATGTAAGAAAAGAAATAAATTTAATCTGGAAATCTCTGTTTGGTAACTTCATTTAATGCCCCTAAAATCCAATAAATAGTTTCATGATAAAATTAATGTAATAAACTAATAAATCTTCAGCTGTATTGGTTTCTTAGAAGATTGATCAACTGGTTCAAATGTTTTTTTTTTTTTTATCACATCTCATTTGATATAAGAGAAAATTGGTAAAAAACAAAACAAAACAAAGGAAATTACCAGAATGAAGGTTTATTCAATGCTATTTAATATGTTTATAAAAACTATACTGTATTTAACTCTCACAGTCCACAGTGAGCCCGACTCTCACTGTACAGAGACATTCATCTGTACTGTAGTTTCAGCTGGAACTTGTTTGTGTCTGTGGGCGAAGAAGCTGAGAACATGAATCATCACCTGACACACAATCTGTTTCTGCTGTTACTCAATTCCAAGACAACAACGTTTTAACCCTCGGCGTCGTTCTGTGGTTGTAATTATTAGAGTACAGTACAGCCAGTGAAGGTTTGAGTCGGACTGCGCAGGGTTAACTGTCTCTGCCACACAGCGATATGTTAAGAGCTCTCCAGCAGAGGTAAAAATAAAATCAATGAGGAAACAAACACCATGTGGGCAGAGGAGAAACTGAACATTTCAGAAAAGTTCTACTGAGAAATACAACAATATGGCTCCTGCTGACGCACTGAAAACTGAAACCGGTAAAGTCTGTGAATGTTCAGGCAACTGTAAACATGCAAATACTATGAGAACTATGACTATGAGGTACTGTGAGAAATAAAAAATCTCACGAAGTTTTTAACTGCATGATGTTTTAACACGGTTAAAAAAAAGGTATTTGAAATTTTTAGTGGCACATTCATTAGAAACAAATTGATGACATCATGAAAATGGTTGGTAAGGAGGAGGAAGAAAAAAATCGATAACAGACTGAACAGTCTGACTTTCTGCCTCAGCTGACTATTACACCACTCTACACTCCAGTGAGAGGAGGATGCTGATGCTGCCAGGGACAGCACTGTAAAAAGGCACCAGGTGGCGACATTACTCCGCCTCAGCCTCTCCTCTCCTGTCAGTCCAGCTGGAGAGGGAGATTTGAAACCACCACAGCCTCATCAGGACTTTTTGTTCTTTGGTATAAAAGTTTGTTTTTTTCCATCGTGCCTGATGCAGAAAGCACTACTAGTGCATTTAAAACTCTTAGTCAGCGAACAAATTAATAGGAGGCAAAAGTAGTTTGGCAAACAGCTGTAGCTGCTTGCGGTATGTATACTTGCACATCTGACCTTTGAGCATCATAAAAAAGAAGGAAAACCAAGGAATGTACTCTATGAGACAGCATCACATGAATTATGAGAAATTCATATGTTCCTCCTGTGGTGAGACTAAAACCATAAACATGCTCTGTTGTGGATGAGTCAGTGAATATTACAGGATAACTTATTTTAAAAGGTTTGATTGTTGTGAGTAACCATTTGTCTTTATGTGGTTCTCCTCAGCTATAAACCTGACACTGTGAATAAAAGGTGATGTTTGTGTAGAGAAATAATTATTAGGCTAATTATTACTGACTGAAACGCTGGATATAAAAGATTAGGTTGTGCAGCTAACTATGTTGTTAAGTGTAGAACATTTTCGAACTGTCGGTCAGTGTGTGTGGAACAGTTTTTAAGGTAAGTCAATCTGCATCAGTTAATATTTGCATCAGAATCAAAGACAGAACATGTGTTTGTATAAAAAATATAACATTTTATTTCCAGCTACAAAGTAAAACATGTAACATTTTTGTCACACTTCTCAATAAAATAGTAAAAAATACTGTTGACAAAAAATACACTATCGATACATTTCGAAGCACAGAACAAATTTGGCTTTTAAATTAACTTAAACTGTACAAATATATACATAATTTACACATCAACAATAAAAAAGGAATGAAATTACAATTCTTCCAGTCTTCTCTTCTATTTTTGTACAAAATAGACTCTTTGTTTCTATAGACACTTGGTTTCTTCCTTCTGACCTGAATCAGTAAAAGTCAGCTTGTCTGTCTTCTTCTTTTCCTCAGTGCCGTGGTGAAGCCCACTGGTTATATCCGACCCTGAACTCAGCACGCTGCTTTCTCTCTCATCCACATGCTGGGTGGAAACTCTGACCTTTCCTCTAGAGTGAACAGCGTAGATACAGACAAGGCTGACATTCAGGCCTGCACTAACAAACACACACTCACATGCACACTCACATACACACAAGGACACATTCAGACCTGTTTGGACAGGGGGAACACTGGCCTGCTGTGGTCTGCGTGCTCCCTCTACAGCTGCTTAGAGTTTGCAGGTCTGGTCTGGGCCCGGGGGGACGGAGGGATGTAATACACACCTCATTTGTTTTTAGAGGAGGTCAAGGTTTAGATAAGGTATAAAAATGCATACCAAAAAAAAAAAAAAATGGACGGGTTTGAAAAAAAGATTTCAAGGGGAATGGGCAAAAACCTGACAGCAGGTTTGTCAAACATAGAAGTTATAGTGCAGGAATCTCTTGGAGCTGCTATGCAACCCTCTGTCTGAGTCTATGTGGCTGATGTGCAACAGCCATAAAAACACACAGACACTTAGACAAGTGTCTGGACTACTTTTACAATGAGAAAATGACAGAATAAAACGTGAAAAAAAAAACATATATACTGAGCTGCAAAATGAGATGGAGTTCTGTTTTTTTTTTTTTTTTTTCAAGTCATAAACTCTGGTCGTCCTTCAGTGGCTCATGCCATGTCCCCCATCATCTTCTTGTAATACATGGACTCGAAGATGTCGTTCTCCCCCGGGCAGTTGTGGTGGCAGGCGCAGGACTTGATGAACATCATGTGCTTCTTCATGACCTGTCCGTCGGGGCATTTGAACTCCATGGGCAGGGTGGTGGTCCTGTGGGGGGTGCAGCAGCGGCCGTCCAGGCAGACGCCACAGAACTTGGGCCTGTAGGACTTGGTGGTGGTGCAGCCAGAGATCTCAAACTTCATGGGCTTGGAGAGTCTGGGAGTACGGATGCATTTCTTCCCTTTCTGCAGGAGGGAAAGGAAGGAAAGAAAAAAAAAACAAGTTCAGCAGATATTCTTCAGCAGTTGAAGAGCTTGTATATTATCTGTAGAGGTTATGAGAGCAGTGCAGTTGAACAAGTACTCACCCTAATGCTCTGCTCCAGCTGTGACTCGCAGGGTCGCACCATACACAGCCTGGTCTGTTTCTCAAGGCGGCATTCGCGGTTGTCGTTGGTGACCCTGGTGGAGATGCCGAGGCCACAGGTCTTGGAGCAGGCGCTCCATTCAGTAGTCTGAACCAGGCAGTTCTCCCTCATCATGGAGGGGTCTGGGCCGTAGGTCTCCTCCTCTCTGTAAGCTGGAAACACAAGAGGAAACACTAGATTAGAACAACCATCCTGATGACAACCTGTTTGAGCAATAAAGAACCAACAAAAAACTGTTTGTGATGCACAAAAGCAGTTGAACTTACCAGGCAAAACGGAGCCCATGAAGCTGTGTCTGTAGGGAGAGTCACACTCCCACTCCTCGCAGCACTTCCCTGGCACCTTCACCCGCCTGGGCATGGGGCAGTCGGGGCTGGGCAGCCGGATGTCCATGGAGCAGAGAGGGACGCAGCCCACAGCTCCGTCCAGACAGGTACACTGGTACTTGCAGCTGCTTTGGAAAGTCTCTCCGCTCTTGTACACCATTCCTCCGAACACACAGGTAGCTCCCTCTCGAGCTGCGTGGAGGGGAACGAGAAAGGTCATCACTCGGTTCACATACTCAGCAGGACATGTTACGAAGTGCAGCAGTGTGTTTTTCTCAGTGGCTCACCTGTGCAGACTCCTATGCGTCTGTTGATGGGGGCACCGAAGTCACAGTAGAGGCCTTTGTGTGGGTCACAGACGTCCTTCTCGGTGCACAGCTCCCCCATCTGTTTGGAGCACACCCTGCAGCAGCCGCAGCCGTCCAGCACCAGGCTCACTCCCGGGGCACACTGAGGGGGAGCGGAGGGGCACGAACACTGGCCGCTGCACTCCTGACCTGCAGCCTGAGGTAGATATCATCGGGTGAGTATCATCTCCACATGTTGCATCACAGCTACAGCTACACATCCAGCACAGTGAGGACAGGCTGTCTCTTAAAGGTTAGAGCTTACGTTGGAGTAAATTCTCAAAGAAATGCCTATTTAGTCAAAGCCTACAGCGACAAATAACAGCAGTATAAAGTCATTCTCAGTTGTTTTTCTCAACTTACCATGTATGAGAGCATGATGCTCAGGAAAGGCAGCAAAATCATTTTCTTCATTCCAGCAGACATCTTTTCTTCCTTGTAGAAATAGATTCTAGTTTTTCCTTAAGTCTTGTTGAGAAAGTCTTCCTTTAGTCTTAGAGTTTGAGCTTGAGAAACCTTCTTCTGATCAAGTCGATCTCGTTTTGTCTCGTAGCGTTTCTCTGCTGCTCCAGTCACAGTCTCTCGTTCTTTTCTTTCTTGGTGAAAGCTAGAGTTTAGCTTCGGTAGAGGAGTTGATCTGAGTTCTGACTGGAGAGGGGAGCTCCCTTTATACTCGCTGGCCCTCGCAGCACGTCACTGGGGGCTGAATGGAGAGCCAGCCCTGGACAAACATGGACATACTTGGCATTCTTTCCTCGCTTCCTGACCCCCACTCCAGACATCCCACATTCCTGCTGTCTGAAGGCAAGGCTCTGCTGCTCGGCCAAACAACACTGTCTCTCTCAGAGCAGCTTTCATCTGGAATGGGAGGTTAAGTCTGGTTAGAGACCTGAGACCCCACACTGGGAATTCCTGAAGACTGACTTCACAAACAGACAGCCGGTGCCTATAAATATTAATTTTAAAAAAAGAACAGAAAAAAAAATGAACTTAAGCACAGTTCAAGAATGAAAGCACAAAGAGCTTTACATGAAAGAAGACCAGTGAAAAACAACAGGTAGAAACTCATAAAGATGCATCAACATGCAACTGGTTAATAAAGCGATTGATGTGTAATGTATGGTTAAGACTTTAAGCCCACAACAGCATTCCTCAGCTTTGGCTTCAAAGCTCCACAGACAGCATGTACTTTAGTAAATTAACAGCAAGCGGTTGTGGGAAGGAAATTCATCAGTGTTATTAGCTTGAGCTGGTTCTCTATTGAGATGCTTGTTCCAGCTACTGCTGTTTGACTTTGTCCTCTTGTCTTCTGTTGTGTGGACGCTCTGTGACACTGCAGGGACATTTTTGTCCAGTGACATCAGTGGCTGAGCTGCAGCTTCACGGATTACTCATTTAAACACATGGATGCATGAGCATGAATGAATGAATGAATGAATGAATTAAGATTTTTGAGCACAGATAGGAAACCTCTGACTATCATTTTAAAGGATGCACATATGATGATTGTAAATAAAATGCACCATAAATGTAAATAATAAAATAATAATACATGTAAATAATTTGGAGCATCAATGATGAAAGTGCTCACTCAGCAGAATTGGCCTCTGAGTGACTTTTAGAAAATATATTAAATTGTTAATACGCATAAGCAGGATTTATACAGTTTGAGGTGGAGTTTAAACAACTTTCTATACAGTTATATAGTTCATTCCTGTGGTTCTTGAAGAAGGCGTTGAGTTATAGAGTAGCAAGATTAATGTGAGGGTTTGTAAAGACTATGATTATGAAAAAAAAAAAAAAACTAAGTTCTGCTGCACTAATTTATATTATTTTCTTTTTTTTCTGCTTTCTGGGCCACTGGTGAAATATAATCTTCGGGCCTCTAACAGTTTACAGTACTTGATTACTTTCCATCATGGTCCCAGCCTAATTGTTATGACAATAACACAAGCTGCTAGACTGTAAACAGCTGAAGCCCTCGTCATTCAGATTTCCTTCCTCAGATTCTCAGTCCAGTCAGGTTAATAGTCAACCTAATAGATTTGACAAATGACTAGGCTAATAGTAAATGCATTCCTGCCTCTGAAAACTACAAGATGATCCTGATGGTCCGTTTCCTGAGTTACCTGAGCTGGATGTGCAGCCCTGCCAAGGTATGCAGGACAGGTATTTGGAGGATAAAGACTAATGTTCTCAGTTAATAGCATTTCCTGATCTCAAATGGATGTTTGTTGATTCGAGCATTAGGCAGCCTTTTCTTACTCCATTCATTCCTTTTTTTCAGGGATTCTGCTGAAAACAAAGGCTGGGGATTTGATTTCACATTTGACATGACGTTTTGACTCCGCTGGGTCTTAGTGAGGACAAATGATGATTAAAAATCCTGAGTCGGCTAGAGTGAAAGTGCAGCCCGGCCCATAGGCATGTGGGACAGGTATTACGGGAACAAAGGCTACATGTTCTCTGGCTTCTCACCTGCCTAATGAGGTTTAGTCTGTGACCGACTTGAAAGGCCAGGTGTGCCCCGTCCCTGGCCAGGCTTATTTTACTACATCAAACCCCAGAGTAGAGGATTGCAGGAAAGAGGCTAGACGGAGGTTTGTGTATTTTTTTTTAAAAAGGGGGATCACACACCAGGCCAGACTCTTATGAAAGGCGGCCCTGCTCCTTCTCCAGCCAGCGAATCGGAAATGAAAAACTCCCAGAGAAACCTGGAGCAGAAGGAATGTGAAGGAGAAGCCAGCAGACTGGCCTGTTACTACAGAGGAAGCATCCCCATATAAGGGCGTCTGCTCTTTTCCTAATATGGATATTTTCTTTCTCTATGCTGGCTCAGTACAGTAGGGACTCCTATTAGACCAAGGAAAAACACAGCCGTGAGTGAACGTGTGGTTTGTGTCGAGAGCTCTGACTCTCAAAACAGACCAGAGAAAAGTGTGTGTCATTGTGTGTACGTGTGTGCGTGTGTGTGCATTTGTGTTGTCAGTCAATACAGCCTCAGGCCCCAAACATCATCTCTTATAATATCTAAAGGAAACAGCTTGATGGAGGAACGTACTCCAGCCACGCTGCAAAACAACATTCACGCTTGTTATCTTGCGTGCAGAGTAATCTAGTGTCTGTCAGCCTGTTTATTTACTGAGCCAGTTTATCTGACATCACAGGGAAGTTTCTGAATGGTCTGGAGGAATGTCACTGGAGGATGGTGAAAGTGAAATCCTGTTGTGTTTGTCCGGCATTCAAATGCCCATGAAAGACTGCATGAGATCAAAATGTTATCAGACGGCAGAGATAGTTCAGGGCTTATATGTTTTTGCAAAACCAAATGAAAATGATCAGGATCATTTTCAGGTCAACAGAAAGTCAACTTAATGTTGAAGCTACAATAGGAATCTTGTATTGCTGTAAGGCTGGTTGCTTTACTGTCTGTCTCAGGGTTTCCAGCGCAAGAGGATCAGCAGGTTGCACACTCACTGTTCTGCAGATCTAAATGTGTGAATGGGCCGACGGTGGTGGCCAAGGGAAACATATGGCTCTGTGTGAGGTAGGCCCGGATACGTCAAGACTAAGTATAGACCAAGATATTTGTGTAAGAGAGTAGCAGTGGGTTAAAATCTGTAATCACAACTGTGGCAGTGATACAATGTTAGGGCAGTGTGCTCAGCTGTGTACCTGTTGGCATACCTGCAAGCTGTCACACACTGTGATGTTATTGTTCAGTGGGCTACGACTGCTGCTGTTACCACCATGAAGGAATAATACTTTTTTTTTTTTTTTAAGTCATTTTGTCTCTTTGTAAGATCATGTATACAATGACAATGTAGCCATAAAAGGTTTGTTCCTCAGATGTTTTGTTAAAGCACAAATACAACTATCACAAAATACAGCTAAGCTATAAGTAGAACAATAGCATGTAAACACCTCATAAAACCACTTGTGAGCTTGTTAGCAAACAGTTGCCTATATACACAAGCAGCAGATAAAGAACCACATTAGCATTTATTTGTGTTTCTTTTGGGAACCTGACGTCACTCTGGTATTTGCTGTTTTTTGTCTCTCCCAATGGAAAACTCTGACCCTAAATGCCCCATTATGTTGTTGAGTTGGATTCTAACTTTGTCTGTCTGCTGCTTAGTGTTGGACGTTAGCACAGTGGGTGTTTGGCGCTACAGCAGTAATGTTCTGGTAGACCAAACTATGAGATAAAGAAATAAATGGGAACTGTTGGGATAGTTGATCTCTTTCTCATAGCCATGTGATCCATTGTTAACATAAGACATATTTATTTTATTATAGCTACTTTAAAGATCGCACTGTTTAATAATCCCAGCATGCTCCATTACGCATTGCAGACTGTGCTTCTGGAGGAAGTACATCATAGTCACTTCATCAAGTCACTTCTTAATGTCAAGTTGCCATCTGTGTCACCATTAGCCTCACATACTTTCATCCACACGGTGTGTAAATGAAGGAAAATTAGGTAATGGACACTGACAGGGCCAAGTCTGGACACACTGTATACAGTAACACTGAGCACTGCCGACACTCTCACTAATACAGCTGACGCGAGTATATTCAGCAGTGGTAATGCCACGCTCATGTATTGTTTCACTGTTTTTCCAAATGGAGGTGAACCTTAAGAGAAATAGCTGATGAGACGACTCTGAGGTCCACAGTAACTCCAGGTCAAGGCCTGTGGTCTAATCTTGCCTGCGTTGACGTATGTTGCTGCTGCTGCTGCCACTTATAGCCTCATTACCTCACTGCTCGTTTTATAGTTACTGTGTGACATCACAAAGCTACACGGTGGTGTCAGCTGGGAAGTTTCCAACTTTAGGATCTGTGCAGATGACACACTCCAGCCGGGCTGCATTTTTATCTGGCCACATGGGCTCCCGTGACGACACCGTCCTCATTTAGTCTCTCCCTCAGGCATGGAAAGTGGAAATTACTCCCAGTTTTCTTAAACACCTCATGTGTGCAGTTCCATCACACCAGGGTTGATGATATCATACCTGAGTCTGACGTCTCAGAGGAGGCCTCTGTGTCCTCTGGGGACGTCTTCGGGCTGTTTCCACACTGCACTGTATTTAGCACAGCTGCAGTCAAACCTTCCCAGCACCTTCAAAGTTAAACAGGAAGATAAACATCTAAAGTACAAAAAAAAAGGCCAGTCAGTCACACCAAAGTGTAATTACGTTGCATTTTTGTTCCACATACACTTTAATTTCCCAAGGAACATTTTTAGTACATGAAGCATTTCTGAAATCTGTCTGTAATTCATTTGGTGTACTTTCCATTTTATTCCAGTTTGAGGTGAGTGTGTGAGGTTTGGTTGATGCATTTATCCAAAACATGCTGAAATACTTAGTGAGCTTTATTTATCCACTCATTTGCCAGTTTATTAAGCACTCCCAGTTCTTGTTGATTCATTTCATTTTCATGATCATTTTGTTTAGTTACCAGTATGTAGTTTAAACTGGAGCCTGCTGTATGTATTATATGCATATGTATATCTAAATGTATGTAAACCAAGTGTTTTCCCCAAATGGGACACATATTTAAAGTTTTGGTTGTGTTATCTGTACTCAGCTGTCCACTAAACTAAATTCCATTAGCGGTAGCTGGCAGGCTATTTGAGGAATGTTCCATGGCTCTAGCCTTCAAACCAACCATCTATATACCACTGTGTAAACTGAACATGAAACCAAGATCTCAAAATGATTTTCCTGCCTGCATATTTCTATTTCTTTGAACTCTTTGGTTGCCTGCAGAGAGACACGAGAGCGGAAAAGTTGAAAACAATGTGATTGCAGACCGGGGAGAAACTACTGTTATTTTCTAATTTATTGACATTTTAGGCATTTTTTTGTTGACTTTGAACAAGCACAGTGGAAAAATATGCTCACATTTTTTGTCCCAACGGTGCACACAGGTATGCAGAACAAGAGAAGAAACCCTGTCAAGACAGCTGAATAGGTGCATCACATTCCTGTGCCATCTGCAATATGCATGCTTCATTAGCAAAGCAAACAGACTAATAAAGATGTGCAGGGAAAAGCTAATTGCTGCCTTCTTTTACAGCGCAGAGCCTGTCTGTAAAAACACTTGGGGTGAAAAACTTGAAATGGATTGGATGGTGATCTGTTGGCATTCAACAGAGGAGAATGGACAGGTCCATTACTGAGAGATGAAAGAGTTGGACAGCGATGGAGGCTTTTTGAAGTCTGCCTATGAGGAGACAAGCAGTGGAAACTAATAATGGATCCGGAGCCTGGGATGATTTGTTGAGATTTAACAATGGGGTTGGTGGGCTGATGGACTGTCAAGATGGAAACTGTGTCTATTTAAAGCCCAGAGTGGTGGAAAATGTTCAGACTGGAAACATGCATGAGACCCAATCTTTTTCAGGAACAGACTGTACAAAATAGTTGGGTTTAGGATTACTTGGGGTAATGGGCCAAGGTATAATATACTGATTAATGCCAGAGGGGCATAGTTGGAAGAAAGACTGCATTTTTTGGTCAAATTTTCTCATAAATTATTTAGTTAGAGGCATCTAGGGGAATGCATTTGCCAGTCTGTGTTAACAAGGGACAGGATATCACTTTCATCTGCCTTGGACAAAGGATTTTTACTGGCTGAAGCTCACAGGTGGAATCTAGGAATAGACTGAGCGCCTGGGAACATTGGTACGGATATAACAAGAGGGACTGATGGGTAACTGAGCTGTCAAAGGCAGAGAGAGTGGAAACCTGTGTCCTATTTAAAACCTGTGTCCTGGAAAGTGTTTAGACTAGAGACAGTGATGAGAATTTGGGCTGTAACTCTTTCAACAAACAGCAGAAACTCATCTCAGCTGTAGATTCACTGCCACACACATGGATGTGGAAGTCAGGTGGTCTTTACTCAAACACAGCTCCATGTGGGTCCAGGATGGCCTCTGTTCTGTTTCAGTGACCTTTCAGCCAGAGGTTGTGGAGGTTTCTAATCTTAGACATCATGTCCGATACACTGCCTGACTCTCACTGAGCACTTCCTCTCCTTGGACCTCACACTGAACCATCATGTTTAGATCGGTTTGGATGAAAACAGGCAAAGTCTTGGGTTCAACCAAAGTCAGTCCTGTCGGTTGAGACAGTTTTTGATCGCATGATGCCGCCAGTAGTAAAAATCAACCATCTTTTTTAAATTTAAAAATGCCTGGTGCCAAATGACCCCATGAACTCTCAGGGTCACGGAGGGTCAGTGACCCTAAAGATGGCGTGCCCCTTACAGGTGATGATTTCTAAATATAGTATGGGTCCTGCCACACACAGCGCTACAGCTACAATAGAGGCTTTTAAAGTGGAACTTGCTCAGAGTAACGAAGCCCGGCACGGCAGTTTGTTGAAGGTGTCTTTTTCATCGTTTGATCACTGTGTGCTCAGTAGGTTATTAGCTTAGCTTATCATCAAGGCAGGAAAGCACTTACAGTAGTCTGATTCCATCTAAAATTAAATGATGTCCAGCTGTGTCAATGAAACTTTCAAAACACAATAGGCCTACAGTAAAAGAAATATATAAGACGTGGTGGTTATGGTATATCCAGTATGTCTAAAAACTGTTGAAATCCTTGAGCCATGCAGCTAGGTCTCAATGCACATACGGTGCTTGTTTTTCTTTGCAAAGCTAGAAAATGTCGTGTTGTTCACACCAACAGACCATTTAGCAGAGTTGTGTGAGGCTGTTCAGCTGAATCCAGTTCTTTTTTCTTCTTCTATAAACCATAAGCAAACCAAAACATACATTTGTTTTTTCTGGTTTCTCTCGTACGTCATGCTTTGCATTTTATTTGTCTGTTTCAAGGTTTACTTTGCCATCTCTGGAGTAGACATTAGCCCCGTGTCACTTCAATAAGTCACTTTCTGAAGAGGTTTTTTTTTCCATTTCAAAGTGACTTTTATCATCTAGTTACAACAGTGCAGGTTTTTTTCAGTGCACTCGCATTTGCTCACCTTGTGGTCCAGTGAGCGAGACCACATCCTCACTTTTTTTAATGTTTGAATTAAAAAAAAAAAAAACATGAACAGTTTGAATTGAGTCTTGTGTGTATATATACATATTCTGTAGCTTTCTGAGGCCACCACTTCCCTGCAGGAATGTCAGCTTCCCCCTATTAGCTTGGCACACGACTGCATACCTCAACTAATTAGCTTCCTGTAAAAGCCTTGAATAAAAACATCAGCTTTAATCACACGCTCCTGCTTTGTTTCATTTGCTGCCAAGGTAAATGTTACCTCAAGCATAGAAAAAAAAATAACGCACATTTTGCTGTGTGGGTTTCTGCTTCCCCGACAGGTGTTTCAAGCCGTGATGTACAGCAATCCGGTCAAGACTTCAGCTCACCATCCTCAACATCAAATAAACCCTGGCTGTTTTTCTATCATTAGACCTTTTGAAGGTTTTTCATTAGATTCATGTGCGTTTTTTTCTCTCATCCTGAGGTTGCCTGAGATGTCAAACTGGTCATAAAAGTGTGTGTTTACTGTCTGTTTTACAGGATGGTTATTTACTGGCTGTCAAGTATGAGAACTGTGCGCACATACAGTTTCATAAAGCCAGTGGCTGCTTTTACAGTTGGGTTGTTTACTGTCAGAAACAGAGTGTACTTGCTACACAGCTTGTTGACAAGTTTCTGATTATTTAGCAGCTGCTTGCCAGTAACATAAATCTCCATTTACAGCACCTCAATCAAATGTAGAAAATCCGCCCAGAACCAGTACCTGAGCTGGTCATCAGCTGTTCTTACTGGATTTACCAGATGGACCAGCTGCTCAGATTGGTTTGGCTAGTGATCAGCTGGTCGAATTGGTGTGTATGACTGGCTGAGAGTTGAGCAGCAAGGTTGGCAGTGCTGGTATACAGTAAGTGGTCAGGTGGTTTCTAACCAGTATGGTCATGGTGTACCTCTTGGTCTTCTAATAAAAGAATTGTGGCTAAATGATAGTCTAATTTAATAAATAATCACACATCTTCAGGTTCTTGCCTAAACAGTCCTAAATTACACATTGGCTGTTAACTCCTTTCTTGTCCCACGAGAGTTCAGGGCCAGGCTTCCAAAATAGGAGCAGTATTTTTTGACTCAGCATTGACCCTTGGTGACCCTGTAGGTTCAATATGGAAACTAAGGGCTGTGTTATGGCAGAAAATAGTTCTGCCATTTTGTAACTTGTTACATATACCACACAAACAGCAAATAAGGTTACAAAGAGAAGGAAGGATCTGAACTATTATTGTAGATTATGTATTCCTGACTTACATTGTAGCTTAGCGGTTATTTGTTTCCTCCATCCCCCACATGTGAGCCTCTGCATGTTTGGCTGGCAGCTGGTGTCCTTCTGATCAAACACCCATCTGCAGGTGTGTTCCTTTTAAAGTTATGCATTTGGTTATCCCATGGATACCAGTCAAAAGTTTGGACACACCTTCTCATCCAATGGTCTTTCTTTATTACTTCCTACATTTTAGATTCATGCTGAAGACATCAAACTATGAAGAACCCATATGGAGTTATGTTGTCAACACAAAAATGTTAAAACGAAAGTGTTCTGTTACCTGATTTAAACCCAGTTGAGATGGTTCGGGATGAGTTGGACCAAGTGAAGACAAAACAGCCAACAAGTGCTCAGCACCTCTGGGAACTCCTTCAAGACAGTTGGAAAACCCAATTGACGACCTCATGAAGTGTGCAAAAAGCTGTCATCAAAGCACAGGGTGGATACTTTAAAAAACGAACACATTCTGCTTTGTTTGACGCCTTTTTGTTTACTACATAATTCCATATGTGTTCCTTCATAGTTTGTATGTCTCCAGTTGACTCTACAATGTAGAAAGTAATGAAAATAAAGAAAAAAACATTAAATGAGAAGGGTGTACAAACTTTTAGTGTATCACTTGCAGACATGATACCCTTTGTTTCCACTGTAAATGCATGTGACAATGCCTGTCTCAAGTTTTCAACCACAGGATACCGTGGAATTTCTCAACCCAACCCTTAACCCTGACAAACAGCTTCACTTTTCCAGCTGTCAAAAACCAACCTCAAACTGATAAAGTAATATGTCAGAATCACCATAATTGAAAATGAGATAATTCATGTTGACCCTGGAAATCCTAGATCCTTGTAATAACTCCATCCTTCTGAGGCTTTTTGTTTTTTCAAAGGAGTGGAGATGGAGTTTACTCAGTTGCCATGGAGTTGTCGGTGTCCAAATATCCGTTTTATTTCTGAGTACTTAAAGGAGCTGTTGGTGTATGCAATGTATCAGCAAAAGCTCCAAGGACCTTGAGGTGAGATTGTCAAGTCAACTGCCTTGGTTAGGACTGAACTCTGAACTTAAACCTTTAAGCCGATGTGGAAGTGGCCTCAGATGGAAATTTGAACATCTACAATTTCATCACAGCTGAGCAAACCCTGTCTACTGATGAAGACCACCATGATATGACAGATTCCCACAATGGTTTTTAATGGACCTTAAAGGGGCGCTCCACTGATTTACTATTGCCCAGTCAAAAAGTCTGCGGACTTGCAGGAGACCGAAAAATGGTCAAACCTGATACGGTAATGCCCAACATATCCTGACTTTTGTACCAAAACTGCTGGATCCTAATTTTCCCATACAGGCAACTTGATATTGTATTTTTGTTCGACCCTTCCTGCCTGGTCAGCGACCATGACTGTCTGACTCCATAACCCCAGTTTGTTATGCAGGCTTACTCTTATAACTTTGTACTCCTCAAACTCAAGCTGAGAAAACCCACATGACATCACCTGGCTTAGTTTCTAACTTAACCAAACTCCTGAGCACGCATCATATGATATACGATATGAATTGTGTTGGTGGTGCAATATGTAGCCATGTGGGCGGTCGTCATGTGTGAGCAAGTGTGTATGTCCATAAGAGCATGTGTTGTTTTGATGTTGTCTTCTGTGGAACTGCAGACAGACAGAGTCCAAAGTAGATTTCCCCCATGGGGACATAAAGTCTATTGAATTGAATTGAAATTGAAACAGGGCAAGTGATGCTGAGTCTTGAGTTTTCTTAGGCTGGGTAGTGTTCTCCATAACAAGTAAATTGGTCCATGTGTTTAAAACATGAGGACTATACCCTTGAGGACTATGAGGACTACCGTGAGATTGTTTATGTGGGGATAATGAACCAGGTAATGAAAGGTATAGAATCAATAACATTGATGGATGATCAGAAAAAGGATGGGTCACAGGTAAGTGTACTGTTTTTATGGAAGTGACACTGCATGTGTGTGGTTTGAACATGAAATCAGCACCCAGCTCAGGCTTGCCATCCTGGCACCAACCCCAGCGCAGAGGAAAAGAACATCACGATCATCTGAAAGAACAATGTTCAAGCCACAAGTGCTCTTATTAGGGAAGTGTGCGATGAGTGCCTCTCATCACTGCTGGAGCTTTGGCGTTACCAGCGAAACCTGGTCAGACCCGCTGGCATCGACACCGAGAACCAGCGTCTGTGTGGTGTCTGGAGCGAAAGAACATTCAAGGTCAACAATAGATGTGTCCTTTGATGAAGTGGTTAGTGCTGAACGCTGCAGAAGGGAATGATGTTTTCAGATGACTAATGGCATTGAACAAAAGGTGAAAGATTTAAGTGAGGAGGACTGTTCCTTGACAAACAGCTGTGAAAATATTGCTCTTTGCTAGGCTATCAATGTAAACACTAAAGTGTTTTGAACAGGAGAGGGGATTAAAAAAAACAATACTTTTTGCTGCTGCATAAGATGTTGGGCAGAATAATGAACTGCACTGTTGTGACTGGTGTCTAGGTGAACAAATACTAATCTGGGGGAACAAACTGTTCCCAGAAAACTCTTGATAGAACAGAGCTGTGCCGTATAGAAACACCCTGGCCAGGTTTCCCATCTGCTCTAATTGTTTCCAGATATGCAGTTTCTGCACAGTGGCTAACAGGACCCCTCCCAGTCTGTCTGTTTGTCTGGAACCAAAGGCCTTTCCCCATCTGTCTGTGAGCTGCAAGGTCAGACTGCAGCCTACACCCATAGCCCCATGTCTGTCTGTCTGTTTGTCTGTCTGTCTGTGGCAACCTGACCCCTCTGTGCTTGCAGACTGTTTGCTGGAAGGTCACAGCTGCCCTGATGTTACCCACTGTTTTCACTCTCCTTTGCTAAAAGTAGCTCCCACAGTATCATGTTTTTTTCTGTGGACTGAGGAGGATGGCTGCTGCTTTTGTGGAGGTAATGACGACCAAGAGAGGTGGAGCAATGCATTCTTCATAAACTCAACTGTCACTAGATGAGGACCGGAACAACTCAGCTTTGTTGTAGAAGATGCTAGTTAGAGAAGAAAAAGTGTGCATTGACGCACAACCTAAGAGGACAGTGTAATATATCAAAACTCACAGGTAAAAAAAAAAAGTTGTGTGTCCCACACTGCCAGAGCGTTCTGGACCTCGTAGCATACCTGCCCACAACTGACTGACGGTGGAAAATATTATGCCCTCATCATCCTCTTCACAACAACATGGAATATTCCCCAGCTGGAACAGTGGAAGGTGGATTCCTCAGCAAAGTGAGGAGGAAGTGATGACGCAGGAAGGAGTCATCGCTCAGCTAGCTGTCAAACCGACAGCAGATGACCCAAGTTTCACATGTTTCTCCAACCTCAGCAGCACAGACAGCAAGAAATATGTTTTCCACTCTCAGCAGGAGTGAATCAGAGTAAAAACGCCAAAGGTTTAAAATAGAAAAGGAGTCGTAAATTACTGGTAATTAAACCACACTGTCCATTTTGGAATTATTACAGTAATAGTATCTTCCACAAAACGATTTCTTTTTTCAATAAAAATAGTATTACATAATTTGCACAGTCTTAGCAGATGATATAGACTTTTATTGTCATTGTACAGTCACCGAAAATTAAAAAGCTGCTGAAGGTGCTTTAAGACATAAAAACATAAAAAGTGCAACACATAATAAAAACACATAACTAACTACATGATGCAAGTATTGCACGGACTCCCACAATATATTACATTACATTTTAGAAGACATGTTCATTCATGCTCTTGTCCCATACCTGTATGCTAAATATGAAGGCTACAAAAATTGTGTGTTATAGTGGATGGACATGCTAGCTGTTATGCTCCAGAAAACTTTTGTTTCCTGTGGCTACACATCAGAAAAGTATCAATCCTCTCATCTTATTATCAGTCAGTTTATTTCCTAAAATGTTGAATGATTCCTTTATTCCTAGAAATTAACTGTAGGTTGTCAGGAGTCAGTTCAGATGTTCAAAATAAATGAACTCAACTCAAACTGGGTTTATCCTTCGTTTTTTTTTTTTTTTTTTTGCACTGAAACTCCAACAAGAACAGGTCATGAGGACCTCATAGTGTGAGACAATCGTTCACTGTTTAGCTTCTGTTATGACTGATAGTGTCCAGATGGAGCCACCCTTATATATTTATCCTCCATAGAAACAGTAACCAAGGTTTTATAGATAAGAATGCAGGGAGAAACACAACTTGGAGAAAATACTGCTCAAGTCCAGCCCCAGTCAAGGATGAGCTATAGGAAGATTAAGAAAGATTAGAGAGGAACATGTAACAATAACCAGGGAATGAGCAATAGAGTTCTGATACATAGGTTTAGACAACAGTTTAGTCTTATTAGGGGTAAGAGTAGCCTATTGTGATCATGTGATACCTATAGGAATATACACCCTACCAGACAAGATATCTTTGCTCTGGTTCTGGTCTTTTTCTTACATCTTGTTATTTTTTGTCAGATTATGGATCATTAGTTTGCATGATGTATGAATCTTAATCAAGTTTTGCTTTAACATCAGCTTTTGTATCAACTATGAGCTCACTGCCATTTTTCCAGCTGTATCCAGTCATGGGCAGTGAGTAAATCCATCAGCAGCTGGGGAGGGGAAGGCAGTGACACAGGAAGGCCCCATCACTCGTGTATCTGAGAAGGCAGGAGAAACAAACCAGGATTTTTCACAACCGACGTCATGCATTTTATAGATATGTCTACATAAAGAGCCCATTATTTTCAGTGCCAGAGTTTTGTTGTATAAAATCGCTGTTTTCAACTTTCATCCAAACCAGATGCGTCAACAGACATTTGTTATTATGATAAATCCAGGAAACAAGACTTAAAGTTGGACTAAATCCCTACTTCAGGCCATTTCTGCACTTCAGAGGGTTGAACATGGAGGCCCTCACGCTAAAACTGCGGCTCCTGTACTACAGTATAAAGCATGCAGAGCCGGGGCCCCATGTGAGGTCTCACTTCC
This sequence comes from Trachurus trachurus, assembly GCF_905171665.1. Lineage (NCBI taxonomy): Eukaryota > Metazoa > Chordata > Actinopteri > Carangiformes > Carangidae > Trachurus > Trachurus trachurus. The sequence continues at coordinate 21,640,270 of NC_139910.1, forward strand.
AGCACAATGATTGAAGGGTGCGACAGTTACGTAACTACGAGGTGTCGTGTGATGCTGTGTGAATATGGAGCCTTGTCCCCTGTGAGGAGAACATATATGGGGCACGTCTGACAGGTAGGAGCTCTGTCACAGCCTGTCAATACGCAGCCTGTCTCGGGGGCCCGTTTCAGACTCTCACAGCTCCCAACACTTTTTCCTTTGACCTTTTAAATACTCACTTTGCTTAATTATCCCTGAAGTTTCCAAAGTTTGTTTTTCTCACCCAGTCTGATTTCAGTTTAAATCTTTTTGCTCTTACTTGCTCTTTATTTTATATCGCACACGTGCAGTATTTTGTGTTTTGGTGTCACATGTTATGTCTGTACCACACTTTGCATACTGACACCTAGGCATGTAGAAAGTTCCTTACCTTGCAACCTTTTGTGGTGAACTGTATTCTACTTTACCTTTGCTTCTCACAGTAACTGTTCCCAGGTATGTTATTCTCCTGCCTTTTGGACATGTGGTTTAGTGTGCCTGGCAGGGCAGCAGTCCGCTCTCTTGGCTCGGTGTGTTTATGCAGGTGCAGGACGTTCAGGACACACCGCCCTGCAGAGCAGTTTGGAGGGGCTTTTCAGAGCAGCCTACCCTACAGTATTAGAGGGGGCCGCCTATATGTGGCATTTAGTGGGACAGCCCAGAAAAGGCATTTCCTCAGGTTACTGGAAATGTAGCCGTGAAGGTTTGAAACAGAGTCAAACACATCAGAGTGAGAAATGTTTCAGTGACAGGAGAAAAATGGAGGCTCAGAAACACATAGTGAGATAACAAATGATGCTATTTCACAACAGCAACAACAAAGCAGCTCAGCACACACCGGATCGTGACCCACAGTTTCTAACCTTCATCGGGTGTGTTTTTGCCAAGCTGCGTTTGGTCACGAAAATGTTTATTGAGCGTAATGTTTGGACTCAACATCTACAAATGGACAATGCATCTCATCCTCCTCATACTCATTTGTATCATAAAAGAACATTGCTGCGGCGAAAACAACAACCTCAGCAACTGGTTGCTTCTTCAAAGGCGCTGAGATCTGGGCCAGTTTGCTTATTCACTGTCTTGCTGAGAGCAGGGTGAGAGGATGTATACCTCTCATACTGGGAGACGGTTAGCTTAGCTCAGCACAAAGACTGTAGGGAAACAACTTGGCTGCCCCGGCTGCTGGCAGTGGCTTATTTAGCTCTTCATCAAGAGAATGGCATCGATTTCTCTCTGTGAAAAATGGATGAATTAATGGATTTCACAAAATGTCAAACTATTAAACTAATTGCATACTTGAGAGCAAGCAATACGGAAAAGTATTGTTTTTTACACCACCAGGACAAATCTTTTATAATGCTATTCTTATAGTGCTATACGTGTTTGTTGTATGCAAACCAACTCAAATGATCAGCCTATACATTGGTTTCTTCTGTGTGGAGTCCCACCTCCATGTCTGTACAGTACAAGGTTCTTCTACAGTCATGCAGGTTTGTGTTCACCTCTAAACTGCCTGTAGGTGTGAATGTGGCAGTGAATAGTTGTGTGTGTCAGACTTGTGACCTGTCCAGGTTGTAATCCACCTCTCACCCAGTGTGAATGGGGCCACAAAAGACAGTCCCTTGACATGCCAAAAGTTTCATTCTGGACCTGGACTAAAAACATATTGTTTTTTCTCAGTTTTTGAAACGCTCACTATTGGACCACAAGCTGTGCTTCCTATCCAGGTAGAATTCATGCCAATTAAACCAGGCTATATTGGAATTCCCAATATCCAGAGTTAAAGCTCTATGACAAGAGAGCAGTGATCATCAGGAGCAGACAAAAGAGGCCAATTATATGACTTGGTTTCACTCTTGAGACGACAGAAAGGAAGAATAGTATTGTCCTGCTTGGCTCAGACTGTCCTGTGAAAAGGTTTCAGGGATAATTAATTCCTCTGGTCAGCCAACTGTAGAAATGAGGAGAAAGGGGAGGAGGACTAAAAGTATGAGTGGGAAAGCCTGAGGTGTTTGTCCATTCAGCTCTGAGGGCGTTAACAACCCTGCTGTATTATGGATAATTGCAGATTACTGGTTAGATAAGTGGATTGACTAGAAATGAATGTTGGAGAGTTCAGAAATGTAAAACAACAGATTCAAGTTTGAGAATTTGTCTTGTCCTTGAATGAAGGGGGAAAGTCACCGTGTACAAGTCGTCAGGGATCCTGGTGTTTCAATCAGACATATTCATTAAAATACCGGGGCAAGCTCTGTTGAAGAAAAGCCTGCAGTGAATTAAAAACCAGGCCTGTTGGCAACCGAGAGCAGAGTTTGGTCCAATAGGCACCTATCTGTTACTCCTCACATTTAACCACCGACTCTGCTCTGGTTGGATTTACAGAGTTTGTGATATACTCAGAGCTAATCATATTTTAACTCTCTCCTGTATGTTCCACTTAAAAGCATGTGAACTTTGGCACCGGCTTAAAATGAGCACATGCTCAATGAGCCATACTGTTGCTGAATTGGTGCAAACACAGATGCACACTTAGCGCACACCTTAAAACTCAGTAAGCACACACACACACACACACACACACATGCACACAGCACACTGCGCTTCTACATTGGAGTGAACTAGGTTGAGAAATTTAAAAGAAAACAAACAGGATTCCAGAGCGGTGCGGTGTGGCGTGAGGCTGCTGGACGGCAGCACAAAGAGAGGCCTGTTCGCAGCGTACAGGAGCATTCCAGCTGACAGAACAGGCTCTGGGACACTGTTGACCTAAGCTACTTTAGAATGTTTGTGCAATAGCTTTTGACCACTTGATTAAAAATATCGTTTGATGCTGGAGCGGCTGTGTCCTAGTGAGGGGCAGTTCAGACTGGTCTGAGCAGAGCAACATGTTGCCGCATGAAGGGAGGGCTCTTATGAAGAGGTGAGCGCTGAGCCGTTGCCCGGAACACTGAGCCACAGTCCGACCATTGAGGATGACCATGCCTGCTGTCTGGCACTTGATTCTGCCATTATATAATGTCAGGTCTGCTGAGAAATGTGTCATTTTGGACAAAGTGCATGATGAATCAAAATCGCATACAGTAAACAGCTGTTCCATCTGTATTTATCATCTCAAAGGTCCATCAGTTCGTTAGTCAGGCTGCCATTTTGGTCCAGATGACCTCAACGACTATTACGTTGAATGCAGTAACATCTTGTACAGATGTTCCTGCTTCATGTACAATGTATATGGGTGTTTTTGAAGATTAGATGACTGTCTCAGTGTTGTGCATGAACACATGTGTTCATGTATTTGGTGGAGATTGAGCGGAAGGTTTGCAGCTAATGAACATGAACCTCATGGTGGCACGTCGTGTGTACATGGCTAGTGCTGGCTATTTAAAGATTATAAGTATAAGATAAAGGTTTGTGGTTTTGAGAAAATGGTGTCAAAAGAGGCTCGTCATAAAAATATTCATGATCTCACTGGTTGAGTTGTAAGGACTTATCTCTAACTTTTGATACAGAGCAACTAAAATCTCAAATGTGTCCAGTGCTTTGTTTTATGACCAAATCCATGGCCAACCTGATAACATGTTAGCATCACAACACACTAAACTGTTAGACATGCTGACTTTAGCATTAAGCTAACTACAATCCTAGTTTGGTTGTTGTGTACAGTCACTGTACAGTCATGTTCCTTCACAGAATCCAGTTAAAGTGAAACTACTGACACAGTACAGAACAAAATCTATATGCATTAAACACATAATAACTCACTTTATGTTCTATATAAAGGGCTTTGAATGAGTGATAACTAAAAGTTTTGGTTGATTTCTAAAATTCTCTCACAGAGGGCAGGATTGCTTCTTCTTAATGTCTTTCATTACACAAAAGGTTTGGTTCCAACATGTGAAGGCCTGAAGTTTAGACGGTTTAGGCTGAGAGACTCTGGACCCCTGAATTGCCAAGAAAAATGTAGACCATGGAGTTGAATGTGACCTACTCTCCTCTCCTTCAGCTAATACCATAGAAATGCCCTTGAACAAATTTCTATAACGTCCAAATTGCTCTGGTGGAGCTGCCCGCTGGCCCAATAGTAGAGGACTGTGGTTGCAATGGGGCAGCAGCCAGGTATGAATGTGTGTAACTTTGTACTTGTGAAGTAGGGTGTTGATGAAAGAGAGCATGTGTGCTTGGCAAATATTCCCAGGATAAATTAAGGCAGAAAGCAAAAGTCTATACTGAGATCTGAAAAGAAAACATTTGATGTGGTGGCAGATTTGTGCCTTTGAGGGTCGGATTGAACCAGTCACACAACAGAAACATGGGGATGGATTTAGCTGAAGTCTCACTCCAATCTGTTTGGCCTGTTGTGAATCTTCTGCTCCTTAGCAAAAATCTAAAGAAAAAGATTCAATGTTTCATTAAAATGAAGAAATTAATCTTGTTGTCAAAGTCTGACAGCAGTCGATGAGTCTCATCTTATGTGATGTCTTTTTGCTCTCTCACCATTTAGACTGAGTTTCATCTATAAGTATAAGGTTTTCCTCAAACCTCTTTTCACCTTAAACTCTCAATACCACTCTATTGCTTTTTAAAAAATCTCATTATTTCCCTAGATAACTTTTGGACAATGGGTTTTTCAAACAATCTTAGAAACTTTTCACGACCAAGTTGAGCCCAATCAAACCAGGTTTTTACTTCATTACTGGCTAGACGAGCTATCTCGGATTCTGCTCCTCCTTCCCTCTCGCATTGGCCGAGAGACATAATGTCCTGCATGAATCTGGTGAAGATCAGATACACTATTCAGGAATCAGAGAAAAAAAATCTACAAAATGTGGTGCCCCTTATTGGGAGAAACAAAATTAATCTCTGATAGCCACCCTTATGTAAACTTAGTCGAAGTTCTTTCCTAATCAATAACGTTTGCCACTGATCCATTAGTCTAGTGTCATGATTAAATCTAGTTAATCTCATTTGATGAGGGGATGAGCCCCATGTGTGGAGCTGGGCAGGGTGATGAGCAGAGGAGCTGACAGGGAGGTGGGATCTGGAATGACAGGAGAGTCAGTGATGAGACAGGAACATGAAAGTTGAGTTTACCATTACATTTACCATCTTTTGATCTTGTTTAATCCCATTCAGTATCACCTCATCTCATCTCCTCATCTCATGACATTTTAGAAGATCATCGCAAAGAGCTGAAGGATAAATCTAATTTGATTTGACTCAATTCTCATTCATTCATCTCAGGACCATGTAATCATTTCATTATCTCGTGAGTGAAGGTCACTCGTCTAATTCCATCTGTCATCTCATCTAATGAAGTTGTGTTATCTCTTATCTTCTCTTATCCGTCTCATTCTATGTCATCAGTTAGGTTAAGTCAATTTAAACTTCCACACACATTATTATCTCATTTTGTTAAATTTGATCTGAACCACAGATCTGATCTTTCTCTGTATTATTTGGATGTTTTCTCTGGCCTCATAAACCAGATGTACCGAGCATCTGCACAGCTGAACGTAAATGGAAACGAGCAGTCTGAGAATCCCCCCAGTGTGAAAACATGACGAACATATCACAGCACTGTGAGTAAACCTCCGTCCTTCACTCTTCCCCTCTCGTGAGCTGTCGTCCACCCTCTGCCTTCCTCTCTCTGCTTATTCATGTATCTGATGTGTTTGTGACAGAAAGCTGTGTTTGCTGAGCAGCTTTGGCCCGACCACCGCTGCCGCCCCACCTCTCAACCCCTCTTAACCTTTGACCTCGACGGCCCCACCTGCCTACTCAAACACCACTCACACACACAATCTTCACACCTCTTGTTCTGTTAGCTTTGTCTGCTGCTGACGTCAAACACCCTTCAGTGCAGCTGATTAACAGGTATAATTCACTTTGCCAGGATCTGTAAATAATGTGTGTGCAGCCCTTGCAGTCCACCACATACTTCCAATGATATCAACTAACGAAAGATTATCGGTCCAATTCAACTTCAAATCTTCCTTTGTGCAAAGAAAAGAAATAATCTATAAAGGAATTAATTATTTAGCACAGTGGTAACAGTCTTTATTATGGCACTGTCATCAGAGTGATCAGAGTTTTTAGAACGGCTGAGCAGAGCCGCGAGCTGCTCAGCTATACGCTACAGAGGTTAATAGGATTTCTTGGTTTCCCTCATCAAAACTCATCAATCCAACAACTCCAAAACGCTCTGGTGGACAAGTTGTGACCTGCACATTCACCACGCTATGAGATAACGGAATGTTTTCGAGACAAATGCAGAGACTGCTTGCCGAAAAACTGCCTCCAACGGGAACGTGCATCAGCGGTTTTGCATGAATTTACCTCGAAAACAACTCCGTCTCATAACGTTCCGTTATTATCTCATAGCGTGGTGAATGTGCAGGTCACAACTTGTCCACCAGAGCGTTTTGGAGTTGTTGGATTGTGTATTTGATGACTTTGATGAGGGAAACCAAGAAATCCCGTAGCTCTGAGTATCTCACGGCTTGGCTCTGCCGTTCTAAAAATAGCTTGCACCGACAATTAAAGGTAACAAACCTACTCCTAAAACTACAGGGATTATGGCAATGGGCCAATTTCCCAAAATGTTGAACTATCCCTTTAAATGAGTTTATGTTCCCAGATTTATACCTTTGATGGTTGCTCATTTAACCATGAATATTTAATGTTGTGGAGAGTCAGGTTTAGGGTTAGGTTTACAGTAAGTTCACAGCTTTGCATTGATGCTTCAGCAATGGATCTGTACATCAATAACTTCCTGTCTAAATTAAAGGTTTTACATTCACATGGACTATCATGTGTTTATGTGTAGTGCACAGAGAGTTACTTTATTCTTTGCCTTTTTCAATCGCAATCATATTTTAAGGCCAAAATAGTCAAATGCTGTAAGTTGGCCTCCATGCAGCATCACCATGGAAGGAAAACAAATACAGAAAATGATGTAGATCTGGTTCCATAATTGCCTAAAATTATGCATTTTGGATGGAACATCATCGAGCTAACTCTGCTGGCATGTTTTTCCTTTTTCATCCAAAATCTCCAAGTGTAACTACAGTTCAACAGGAACTTTTAACCCAGAGCCAAATTCCTGCAGCCTCACCATGACAAACACCCACAATTTATTACCCACCATTATAGAGAGTAAGAATCAAATACCTACCAATGTACTAACCCAGACCCTAATTCCTACTGTATGGTCCCATCCTGGTGAAGCCCAGAGTTAAATCCTCACCGCTGCATATAACAATAACAAGAGCTGAAGCTTGGCTAGGCCTCGATACCAGTGTGTGTGTCTGTTTGTGTGTATGTGTGTGTGGTCTGACCAGTGCCCACATCCTTCCAGATTAACAGCATGGCCACCTAGGAGACACACATCCATTCCTCAATTACCTCCCTGCCTTCCTCCATCCCTTCTTCCATCCCTCATTCTTGGTTCCCACCGACGGTGCGGCGGCTGGAGGTTATGACGTCTGTTGCGTTGCACAAGGTCACCGTAGTTTGTCTTCCTGCATTTTTCCCCCTTGTTACATTCCTCTGTACAAACAGTCTCCTACATATATAGGCGATGATTTGAGGTGAGCAAACCAGGATGGTATTTAACTTGTTCACAAAAAAAGCAAGGAGTTTGGTGGGAGTGCTCTTTACTGTCTCTTTGTTACAGATGAATTCATCACCTCACTGTCCAGTTGACCTATAATTCACTATATCAGAGATGGACAGCTGTGTGGTTGAGTAAGACCACCCCTCAGAGTCAATACATACCATACAAAGATACAACCCTAAGCTTTAAGCACTGCAATCAACCCATTTGGGAACAGATACAGGAAGAAGTACAGTAGATGTAGAGTGAGAGGGGACTAAGGATGTGTTTCAATAACCCAATAAAACGAGTTAAACTATGTTGCTTTCCCTGTGATCATGGTTGTTTTCTTTCATATACGCACATGAGCATACATACAGAGTGTGACTGACAAAGACTGTATTACGATAAGGCGACTAAAACAGGAAGTACGATGCAGAGATGCATTCACAGACCTGTGAAAGAAAACAGGAGCAGGATGCTGCATGGTGTTGTATGTCAACTGAATTAGTCGGAGCCTGGACCAGGAACTGGTGAGTCAGAGGCAAGATGACTCTCTGTGTGTGACAACAGATCCCTACTGTGACTGGGACTGTGGCTGATGAGTGTGTGTGAGCCGAGTGCAGGCTTGTCACTGTGAGAAACCCATATCACATTATACACAGTCATTTGATCCATCGTTAATGTAAAAAATATTGATAAGAGCAGCTTTAAATACACTTCATCAGATCCTTAGGAACCTTCAGATTCATTGACTAATGTTGACAAGCTGCTTGATGTGAGAGGTTATACTGTAGTGTGTGTTGTTTACAGACATCATAGGGTTTCTGGTTATAAGTGTTTTTGCCATTACCCTCCATCAGCAGCCTCTATCACATGAAGTTAGGAAAAACACACTGTCTGCACTCACTTGATGTTGCTGATGTGTTTGTTCTCACAGGGGGAGTGAACGCTTGTGTACAGGTGTACTCAGGGTTTCTTCAGCGTTGGAATTTTAACTTTGAAACGGCAGGTGAGCGCAGCGGTTTCCTCTCAGCGTGGAACATCCTGTCACATACCTGAGAGCTACTTCCTCTTCAGAAAAACATCAATATTTACCAGAATACACAGAAGCCTCTAAATCTAAAACCCCCGACCTCCCCCCCCAACCCCACTAGCATGTTTTTCTGTTCTAGTGCCAGTTGTCATCCCACCAGTGCCAGCTGTACCTCATCTTTATTTATGACTTTTCTCTCTCTCGCTTTTTTTTTTTTTTTTACATATTTCTTTTCAGAGAGTACACCACAGTGAAAGCACACTGCATTCCTGCTGCTGGTCCACAGCTGGACTCCAAAGTAAAGTTTACATTCCTGGGCTGCTGGGAGGAATGCTGCCCTCTGGGGCTCTGGATCAGGACCACGGATGGAGACTGGGATGCTCAGTTACAACACACAACAGTTTATTTACCCAGGCTGTCAGTGATATAACTTTGAACCATGTGTGCAATGATCACGTCTGCAGACTTCATGAGGAAAATACATAACGATCTAGTATATTTTGTTAATGCAGATCATGATGCTTTACTCATCATTTTTGATTATTGGAACTTTGTTTCTGAGGTGTTAAACTGTGAAATGTGCTCAATCAACACGTGTGAAGTCTCATTCTCAGAGTTGATGCAGGTCGGATTATCTTTATGTATGAACAGGCTCATTCAAATGAGGCACAACCACAATATTTAACTGACTTCATACAAGTATTGCTTCCAGCCATATAATGCACTGTACAGGCACTGAAAATATATCTCCTCTTTAGTAACTGTTCAAAATACACGTGGAAGCAGCATTGCTCCAAGGTAAATACAAGTTCTATTAACATGATTGTCAGGAAATATTTTGCAGACTTGAGTTCACCCTTAAAATAGTGATGATGGTTTGAAAAAAATAGGGTTCAGTTACGAGGACACTGCTATCACAATCTCAGCTGAGAAAATAATGTCGTCTTTACAGCTATTTCCGCTCCATCTGATGAGAATCATTATTCGCCGATCTGCACTCCAGAGCAGACAAGTATTCATTGTCTCAGTCAAGGACACTTGTGCTGAATGTGCTATAAAGGAGCTGAGAAACTGAGCAGCAGCCACTTTGAAGAACAGTCTGGACTTTGATCTGATCTAAGCAACATGGAGAGGAGCTGACTGGCTGTGATAAATGTCTGATACAGTTCAGAGGAGCCTGGTTTTATTATATAATAGTGTGTTAGATGTAGAGCTATTTTCCCCCAAAACAACTTAACCCCCTGCACGTGTGCACTACTATAAATAGTGGGTAAGATGTGCAAAATGGCTGCTGTAGGGAGATCCCTCTAAAATCGAGGCTGTATGCAAGTTGATATAGTCATGGTGAATTGCAGTCCAACAGAAAATAGAGTGCACAGTCAAGGCAGCACAGCACATATAGTGGTATATTATGGCATTGATAGTACATAATCCTGCGCTGCCCCCTGTTGGCAGAAATCCACATTAACATACAATTATTTTGGAGGCAATAATTTCATGAGATTAGTTTAAGGGGCAATTTGACATCTACAGGTAAGAGGTGGCCTTGGCTTCTTGGATTTGGCTTAGAGTCAAAAACTTCAGGAGAAATCCTATGTTTCAAAATGAGGGCATGTCGTTTGAAAGACATGAGTATAAGGGAAGCTTTCACAAAAAACAAACAAAAACAGAACTAAAAGTCAGACTCATCTTGGCTGCTCAACCTTCAATTTGTTTTTTTTATCTGCCTTTTTTTTTACCCAATTTAATGCATATCTAATAGGAACTGCTGCTGCACCCCTTTAAGATTGGATCGAACCTTATGTAACTGTCTGCACATTATCACTCCGCTTTGTGAAATACTGTTACTAGGCAATATTTAATCCTCCCTCAGCAGCTTGTACTTGAGTTTCTTTTTACTGTGTCTCTGGGGAAAAGAAGCAAATATGAAAAGTGTCACCTTCACTGTTAAATTGACAAGCTATATTTAGAAAAAGCTACTTTTGGTTTATCAATGAAGATAAATACTAACGGCAACTTGTCATTTCCCCCAAATCCACCTTATCATGACGCGACTAAGAGACTAGACTTCAGTGAGCTCACTGTTTACCAGGATGAGTTGTTTCTCCAGTTTATTTGCATCATAGCAGAGTGAAATGTCCATGTCCAGTCTCTGCTGTGAGTCCAGCTTCTGTCATTATTTGTGATTTTCCACACCAGCAGGTAAAAAGAGCCGTTGTCCCCCAGACACATGAATCTTTTATAGCGAAGACTTGTCAGCAGGTTACCTCCATCTGCCAGGTCGAGCCTGGATTCTCACATGCTCACCTGTGACGCCATTTTTCTTAAATGAGGCAGTGAAATAAATGTCAAGGAAAATTACATCAACTGAAAAACAACCTAATAATTTGTCATGTGTCTGTCCACTTCAGACCAAACACCCCCAAGCCTCCCCTGCCGTAACTCTGCACCCACTCACTCAAACTTTCCTCAGCCTCCTTGACTGGGACATTGCTGTTTCAGAAGGAAAATCCTGCTCAGGTCTTTGCAGCAACCTGCCACTTTCTATGTGTGTGTATCCAGCCCAAAAATATTCCCTGGCCTACTGACGTCCAGTTCAACCGTTCTCTGCCCCATTGATGTATTTACGACACTGGGTCCAAATCCTTCTCGCCTCTCACTCTGCCAAGGAAACCTTTGCCTCCTGCGTCACAGCACTCTGTTACTTCCACATCCCGGTCCAACTCCAATACTGTCTGTTCTGACATAAACAAGCTAACTCACATATGAGCACTGATCTCATCCTCTCATGGCTGCCTGAAATCGACTTCCTCCATGCAGGCTCTGGGGTAAACAAGAAGATTTTAACAGGGCAGATTTGATGTTTTTAACACAGCTGTGACTCCTGCGGTGTGCCACAGAGATACGTTGTGGATCCTCTTTTATTTATATGTTGTCCTCCGTTTGTGACTTGAAAAATTAAGCTTTTCACGTTTATGTTGGCATTGTCCCCAGCAGTTAATGAGGCGTTAACTTGGCTACATCCTGGTCATGAGTAGTTAAGACTCCATAAATGCAGAAAATGGTGAGTTATTGCTGTTCTAAAAGAAACAGGAACAAGCTCTTCCACCAGAAGTAGATATAACTGATGATAAACTTTGTTTTAAAAGTCAAACAAGAGTAGGACAGCTCTGCCGAGCCATGACACCATCTGTCTCTGCCTATACTGTATGTGTGTGGCAATGTATTGAGATTTGCTATATAATAAATGGATCCTCCATATGAATAGGAGCAAGACTGAGATGGTGATAAAACTCTGAGTAAAGACAAACGTAGTGTGCCTATTTATAATGACATGCAAAGCAAAAGCAACATGTCCTCTGAGTGTAACCAAGCAACCTGTCAGCCTGTCAATCATTTACAGTATCTGTGAAAGGAGAACTAACTAATTCAGCGCGCACCAGATAGATTATGTAAAACAATCTGAATGTCAAATTATTAAAGTAAACAAAATCAACTGTAAATTGTTTTTATTGAAGAAAAGTGTAATCATGTAAAAATCATATTTATCAATTTTTTCATGTTCTGTACATTCAGCACACAGACAGCTAAATCTCAATAATAAAAACATACTAGTGATAATAAATTTACATCTGGGTAAAACAGCTGTGGCAGTTGTAGTTGTTGCTTTATCTCCCTGTACTTTGTCTTTAGGTTTATGTAATGTGTATTAGTGCTTTGGTTTCTTCATATCAAGATAGTCAATACTTTTCTGTGAGCAAAGTAAAGATTGTGCATACAAACATTCAATCTACAGACTGCGGCTGATCAGGCCTCTCTGGATCTGGATGACTGGTTGCCATAGCTACAACCACCCCTATGGTGTAAAGGGGTTTTATTACTGATTTTTGTTAGTACTCTACCTTCACTTGAAACGGCTCCTGCACAGGCCGCACTTAGATTATATGTAATTTGATCGAATAAAAAAAGATTCTCCTAAATGTACAAGCAATCTCTCTGAGCAGTTAATAAACAACACATTATCTACTTCCAGCTCTTCGGCTGTTGATTGGTTGACAGTGGAGTGTATCTAAATGTCCTAATCTCATGATTTAGCAGCAGTATGTACAGTAGACTACTTCTCCATTTAGCATTAGAACAAAACAGGAATTTGAAAAAAAATGTACTATCAATTTCATATCTAAATTAATATAATAGATGCTTAATGCACATTGGCAATGATTTACTGTGTCTACAAGGGAGGCTTTTCACAATCAGTTTCTATAGTCATAGTTTAACTGTGGAGACACATTTAGCACATGGTGCTTTCATAATGTAACTGATAAGAGGAAGTAGCTGCAGAAATACAACAGATGTAAAGGTTGAATGTTTTCCTCCCTTCTCACAGACCCACAGCTGCTCTCTGTACTGCATTTTATTTAACATTCACCTCAGTGGAGGTTCTCTCAGCATCGTCTGGGGCAGTTACTCAGCAACAGTGGCTGCCGCTGAACACAAAGATTATCCACCTGTGTTTGCTCCTACAAGTGACAAACAGCTGAGAATGAAAATCTTCTGTCAAAGTCAATTATTAAATTAAAGCTGATCCTAAAGGTAAAGCTACCAGCGCTATAGTTTTGGTTCACCGTGGAGGAGCAGGAGGCAGTCCTGTCAGCGAGGACTAAAACATATCTAAAATATAAATCAAACCACAGAAAGACAAACAGTCTCAGTGAAAGGATAGGGCAGAGGAGAGGCAGGACGGCACTTCATCCTTTGTCCAGGCTGATGACTGAAGAGAGGAAGAGGAGGAAGCCCTCATTTGCTGAGAGCTCCCCAGATGATAAGTCCTATTATAACAGCAGCTACGGCCAACACTATCACCAGGATGCAGATCTTCTTCCTGGAGCTCCTCTGGGGGGAGAAAAGCACAAAGTGGCTGTTGAGGCAGTAAATATATAGAGATATCATCTAAAACTAACTGGGCAGATGGACTGTTGGTGTTTTAAAGTGAGCTTTTTCTTTGAATTTTAATCTTTCTCTCAGTCTAATTTAAGTAAGAAAAGCACAGGAGTCCATGTGCAGGTGGTGGAGAATTAGATATGCACACATGCTGCAACCTCACAGCCAGCACAGTTACAAACTGACTCATTCAAATGCCTCTCCACTCCTCTTTTTCCTTATCCTTCTTTTTGTATCTGTCTTTTCTCTCTTCTCTGTCCTCTGTGTGTTACCTGGTACTCTGCAGCACGTGACAGCTGCTGGGTTGCGTTCTGGACGTTCACATCTGCGCTCTCCACATTGGCTTCTATACTGTCTGCAGGGGAAATACACACAGTTTTACATACAGCAGGTGGGTAGGGAGGGAGGTGTGTGTGTGTGTGTGTGTGTTAGAGGGGGGGGGGGGGCTTTAAAGGGAACATATTATGGAAATATGACTTTCTGAAGGCTCTTTAACATATATTTGAGTGTTTGTCTTGCCTCCCGGCCCCCAAAATGTGAGAATTGACAAAGAATCTTAAAAAGACAGGTGCGTTGGAGCATGGGATTGGAGTCAACAAAGGAAAAAAAGGGTCTCCCCCACACTGTCCAATTACTTGCAAAAAACGTTATTATAAAAGGGACAACGTTTCAGTCCGCCCGAAAAAACTTTATTATAAAAGAGACAATGTTTCAGTCCAACTGAAACGTTGTCTCTTTTATAATAAAGTTTTTTGCAAGTGGTTGGACAGTGTGCGGGAGACCCTTTTTTCCCTTTGTAGGCTCCCCAAATTGAAATCCATGTGGTTTTACGAGCTGTTCCCTCACAGTGATGTAAGTAGGATTCGAATTTGCATAACCCCACCCCTACCTGGTACCAGTAGAAGGGGTGGGGCGGGGCAAGCAGTGGTTCATTTGCATTGAAAGGGACAGACACTGAAACCAGCCGTTCTGAACAGGGCTGTTTTGAGAGGATGAAAAGAGCTGTGATGTTTGATCCTTGGGGTATTTTGACCAAAGCATGTCACAGACATGTCTTTAAGACACCTGGGAACTATTTGAATTTGTGGAAAGGGGGCATAATATGTCTCCTTTAAATGATCAGATACAGATTTCTTCAGCACTGTTACAAGTGCAATATGTCACAGACAGGTAATATAACATTTGTGTAAGTGCCACTCACCTATCATGTCTCCCTGCTCATGCACCATCATCCCCAGGTCCTTGAAGATGTCATTGATATCTACGATGTCGGACTAAATCAGGGAACATATAGAAAAAACGGTTGAGTTGAGAGCGATGCGTTGCAGGTGTCACTCAGTTATGACTGTATTCTGATTCTTCTTTGTACCTCGAGCTGCCTGATGGACGACTCTCGCTCCTGGATCAGCCTCAGGTCGTCCTCAGTGATGGCCTCAGCCTGGGCCACAGCCTGCACCTGGGAGTCACTGCAGGAACAAATGTCGATTGAGAAAGACCAATCAAACTCATAATTACTATAATAATCATACTAGAGAGGATGATGACAATCAGACACCACCGACTGACCTTGAGAATGGAGGAACATTTCCAAAGCTGTCCTCAGGTTGGCCTCCCTGTTTAAAGGATTAACAGGATTGAATAAATATACGTAACTGTGCATTTAATGCTGCAAGATATGATTTACAGCAACTGTTCAGAAGGTACAAGCTGTTACTGAGGTGTTACAGTGCCCATGACCTGTATGCTTCATTAAATATAATTTGATTCAGTATTTGCAGAACAGTTTGTTGTCAGAATGTATACATGGTGACACGGCATGTTCCGCTTCGGCCATTTATAGCAGTAGGGAACTGTTTGTGCTTATCAGTGTGAACACACATTCGCGTGCACAAACTCACAAACACACACAAATACTGTTCTGTACACTGAGGTAATGGACGAGGGAACAAAGTTGCCAAACACTCCAGCTCACCCAAGGGAACAGGTGTCTAAAACAGTCCCAATTATGTCAGAACCAAACACAATCTGGACAAACTTCACTTTAGTTCAAATATGAATAAACAACTTATTATTTACTAATAAGTTATTCCAGGCTACTGGCATCAGGCTGCACATACATTTACAGTAATTGAGCTTATTATGATAAACTAACAACAAAAACAGAAGCTCAACAGACACTTCTGTCAAATATTTCATGCTCTTTGGACATGTGGGAGTTTCCTGAGAGCACAACAGGCTCCATTACTTCCCATGCAGAAATGTAATTTATAACAGCTAATACGTATCTCTATGTTAGGGGTGATGCTGCCATACATGGAACCTATCAGGGAATATGTTAATATCATAAATCCTATATACATCCACCGCAGACCTTAATGGACTACTAATACAATGCATAAAGTAGGACCACTGGTAAAGTTTGTTTATGTATACATCTTAAAAATCTGGATTTTTTTCATTCACATTGCATGCATTTATGTTAACAATGTGTTCAATCTAATTCATATTTTAATTTATCAAAACAACAGTATGTAAAAATTGTATATAATGACTTTCTCTTCCCATTCTGGCTACGAGGACTCTGCTGTGTATCATCTATCTATTGACAGGCTTTGAGATGGAAATATATGTTAATATGTCTATAATATAAGCATATAAACCATTTACATTTATATGGACTATACATATGTCCTAGGAGGTTTCATTAAGAGTTTTTGCACATTTTTATTTGGTATGTACACATATGGAAATTCAACATGTGCACAGTCTAGATATCACGGTGGCTGCTGACTCATGACAGTAACAATATACATGTATCCTAAAATCACAGTACATTGTGATCAGCACGCTCTTCTAGAAAACAACCAGAAACACTTCAAACTGCTGCCTGCACAGTCTTTGGTGTATTGTAGTATCTTGTAGCTTATCTTCTGGTATATATGCAGTGACTGATACCCAGTGTGGTGCTGTGTGCACAAGAACCCCAACACCGGTCACATGAGCAGGCTCAAGGGTCACTTCACACAGAGTAAAATTTACTAGTTCACCTTCATTTCTTTCCTATTTATGTATGGGCTTTTATTTTTCAGCATCCCAATCACTGCCACCTCCTAAACTAAACTGTTATACAATACTGTAAACTGTCATTCCATTAAGAGGGACAGGTTAACGCTTACACATTCACATCTATATACATAAAAAATGTTTAGCCGACATGACCCAGGCTAAATAAAATAGCCAGTTTACTCTATACTCTCAGCACTTACTCTCAGGTCTTATTGACAAAATACAGTGAGAGCTCTGTCACGCTTGTTGTCTTTCATGCATTTTCATGAAGCTCAGTTTTAATCCTGCATCTTCTGCTTGATTTCAATCTTATGTAAAGCCTCTGTATCTGAATGTTGTGGAGTGACCAGACAAAAGCTGCTTTTGACTAAAAGAGCATAAATCCAAACCAGACAGAAGTAGACTTATCTGCTGGTATATTTATATATAACTCAGAGGTAATATAGATTATTGGTCACTCACTACCCACCGTCCGGCTGACGGTCATCGTGACCTTGCAGACAGATTAGCCTACTCACCGACAGCCTGGAGCTGGCTCTGACTCTGGCCACAAACTCTCTCTCTTTGTCGGCCGCCTGCCTCTGGGTCTTCTGGAAGTTGTTTAAAGCAGCTGAGAAGTCGTTCACCAGACGTTCCTTCTGGATCTTTCTCTGCCTCTGACAGACACACAGAGACATATCATCAGAGAAGACAGGGTTGTCAGAGTTCCCGTCTGTTTCTATTAGATTCAGTCAGCCCAGTGTGTTAGTGTGTTAAGGTCAATGACGTGATGCAACCCAATGTCAAGCGGTGTTTTTTCATAAAAATCTGACTACGGTATATTTAGGAAAATAAATCAGGACTCAAATGTGGTATAAAGAAAAGCAGTGCTTTTAGGATATGTCCTGCCCAGTGTTGCTAAAATGCATTTAAAGGGATAGTTCAAAATTATGGCAAATTGGCCCATTGCCATAATCCCTATAGTCATAGCAGTAGGTTTGTTACCTTTATTTGTCAGTGCAAGCTATTTTTAGAACGGCGGAGCAGAGCCGCGAGCTGCTCAGAGCTACGCTACGGAGGCTAATGGGATTTCTTGGTGTCTCTCATCAAACTCATCAAATACAAAATCCAACAACTCCAAAACGCTCGGTGGACAAGTTGTGACCTGCACATTCACCACGCTATGAGATAATATTGGAACGTTACCAGACGGAGTTGTTTTTGAGGCAAATGCAGAGACTGCTTGCCGAAAAACTGACAGGAATGCGCTGTTTTGCATTAATTTACCTCGAAAACAACTTGCAGCTCCAACAATTAAAGGTAACGAACCTACTGCTATGACTATAGGGATTATGGCAATGAGCCAATTTGCCAAAATTTTGAACTATCCCTTTAAATTCAAATATAGAAACACAGCAAAAAACCTGTTTCAATTTAGTGTTTTAAGAAAAAAGTATACTTTTTATAAGTACACTTAAATCCAGTGTAGGTGGATGAGATATTTAACATTCATCATTCTTTTGTGGTTACACCATTTGACATTTTCAAGGGCATTCAGTATTACTCTTCTTAAAAATGGTTCAAATGTCATTTCAAATGACATAAAACCAATATGAATACCAAATGTACATTGTAACCAATCTGATGCAAGCTTTTAAAATTATTTATTTATTTATTTATTCATTCATTTTCATTTATTTTTTTTATTTTATTTTGACATTAACCCATTACCGCCTGGGGAAGGGAAGAGGTCGGTGAAGGGTTCAGTACCTGATCAGGGCCGACAGGAAGTGCACCGAACGCCTTGATCAGACGGTCAGTCTCCTTAGCCAGCTGGTTGCCTTGCTGCTGTTTCTGTTGCCTGGTGACCAAAGAAAAAATGATTTAATTCTTCTCAAAGACAGACAACCTGTATTGTAGACTTTCTTCATACTGTGTTACTCACAGTGTGTGTCGGAGCTGGCTGGTGTCCTGCTCTGTCCCCAGCAGATACACTGTCCTCTGCAGGTCAGACGCTGGGGAGGAAGAGGAAGAGAGAGAGCAGACATTTATTTATCTCCATGTGTCACCACTCTTCACACACTGGAGTGAGTGAAGTGGATGCAGTCTGCATGTTGCCTCTGATAATGATGACATCTGTTCTCTAGAGTGAGTGGTGTGTGTGCACAGCATTACTCAGCAGCGCGAGCTTCTGGATGTTGGTGCTGATGTTGTGGACTAAAGCACTGGGCTCCTCTGGAATCCCAGCCTGGTAGGCCATGGTGCAGAGCTGTGAGGACACAACACACATGACATGGGTCACACCAAGATGCTGTTACCACAGTTACTGTACTTATTTTTAAGTCAGCTGGTGATTCATATGTGAAAACACCTCAGGCCATCTACGATAAATTCATTTAGCAGGTTCATTTGAATGGTTTCTTCTTGATGTATTATTCATATACAGCAAATGTGAATTAAACTATAAAAGCTACAGGAGCACACTTCCATGGACACTTCAGTAAAGCAGCTACACAATAAAATATGTCCTGCTGGTACAGTACAGTTAGGTGGTGCATCACACTCACAACCACTCATTTCAGGCCCCAGAAGTTCTTGAGGGTGGTTAGAAAAAAGGAAAATCATCTTAATCATAACTCCATAAAGATGAAACTCTTCTGCAGTATTTTAATCAATATCAGTGTATTATTTTTTAGTTTTCTACAGTTTTAGAGTGAAAAAGGGAAACAAAGCAGCAGCCTGCAAAAGAATGGGAAGGCCAGGAGACTTGAGCTCTCAGATAACTTTGACCAAGGTATCAGACAAGATATTTAGGTATTTACACACTGTGTTAGTTTCCGGGGGGGGCTTTGCTGCAGGCCCTTTTCCTTTTCTGTCAGTTTGCAATGTAAAAGATGAAGATAAAAAATAAAGAATACTGTTTAAAATGTCAAGGGAATGTATCATCTGTAACTATATGCCTTTTGAAAATCATTTCATCTTCCACTTGTGAACTGTTCACATTACAGTAACAGAAATTTGGACCAGGTGTGCCCAAACTGTTGCATGCCACTGTATTGGCGCTTTTCCACTACACAGTCACGGCTCGGCTTGGCTCGACACGGTTTAGGTGCTTTTCCATTACAACTGTCAACTGAGTTCTTCTATCTGTTTGAAAGCACTGACCTAATGTGCCTGATGGTGTCCATATACTTTTGTCCACACGGTGCAGTAGTGTTTACCTTGTCAGAAGTAAAACAGGTGACACCTGCTGCACCTCTGTCACTTGTGGAACAAGTCTGAATAACAGGTTTTCCCCCGTTTTTTATAACAGTGTGTGACGTTGACTTTCTACTGGTGCAGCTGCTGTCATGTATTATTACATGAAACTTCAAAGTGGATCAGGGTTGGCTCAGAGCTGAGAGTTTAACCCAGTCACGCTGACTTCCTGTGCTGCGGTGGCTCATGTCACAGGTTCGAGTCCAGATCCAGTGCAAAGGACCCCCCCTGTTTTAAATTAACTTTCAATCTAGAGCTGTCAGTGCTTGATTATTAATCAGTTCATCTGTCTGATCACACATTAACCCCAGTCTCCGCTGTAATGACACTTGTTGCGCCTCCCTGTCTGCAGCAGCAGCAGCAGCAGCAGCTGGGAGCGAGAGAACAATGCGGAAATCACAGGAGCTCAGCAGAGAGGAGGACGACTGCACCAATGATCATTTATTTAGTAGCAACATTTATTGCGTATACGATGTAAAAGCAGCTCCATGTGAATGTCACCGACCCAAACCTACGGCAGTCAACAAGTAACCTCCGAAAAGTCGCAGCGTAACTTGGACGTTTCTTTCTCTGTGTCGCTTCACGGAGCAAACAAACTTTTCATTTCTTCGTTGCTGTGGCTAACTTACATGACACACACTCACACACACAAACAAACACATAACAAACTCTAAATGCATCCACACGCCGTGCCCTGTGTAAATGTTTAGATGTGTGTAGATGTGTGTTTTACCTCTTTTCTTGAGACTCGCAGCGGCGACTGTTTCCTGATTTTCCGTCACTCCCCGTCACATGACCGAGGAGCAGCGGAGGAGAAGTCAGTGGTAGAAAGTAACTAGCCTGCTGTACAAGTCATGGGAAGGATCACATGAAGCATCACAACTTTATTAAGCTTTATTAGGCTTTAACAAGAGCGACAATCAGCTGCAGTCCTGCTGCCTTTGACTAAATATTAGAGCATTTGTGTAAAATCTAGTTAGTTTTACTGCAGCAACACACATGAACAGTGTTAGGAATGGGGCTAATTAGACGGTTTCTTTTGAAATGACCTTGTTCAATATGCATTATTCTTATATATCAAAGTGTTTGAGAATGCTTTATATTTTACTTTATTCCTATAACCTGATGCTGGTGCATGGGTCCTCTGGTCCCCTGCTCTGCTATATTAGACCTATGTGATCAAACCCTGAGAAATGAAATATTTGAACATGAGTCACAAGAGTTTTGGTGTTTAGTGGAATACTGTTTTTATTAGTTCAACATGAAGAGGCTGCTGATAGAAAAACAATAGAATTTAAATCTATGTTACATTTTGATGACCTTGTAGTGAATTTCAGACTTTATATTAATGGTGAAAGTGCAGTAGGACATAGTGTTTGCAAATCAAGGTTCAGACTGTTCCTGGAACTTTCAATCTATCACCCCCTCTGGTCAGTGGTGATCTGCAGAAATCTGCAAAAACAATACGATAGCCTACTGGTCAGAAGAGGACGGCAGCCAATCAGTTTACATGGCTCAGATCAGTTCATCTTTTACTTAGTAACTAGGCTACTTATTGTGATAATAGTCACATGGGATATTTGGGAGTTAGTTGGGTTATCAAGTACAAACTGAGGTTCAGGACCTCTGTTATCTGTTGAACTTTTGGGACCTAACATGCTGCTGGCTTGTTTGAAAAAGTTGACAAACAGAACAGGCTGGTGTTCTGCAGACGTGTTCTGTGTTCTATGGATTCAGATGACACAATCAGTACTTTAGGGTGAAGGGTTAAAAATGCTGATCAGTGGACTCTCATTTTGTATCAGATAGAAAGAGGAAAGGGAAATTAAAGCGTTGATGTCTTCACGTATTAAGACATTGCTCTCCACTACCATAATCAAAACAGCAAATGAGGCAATATGTTTGGTGTTCAGCCTTGTTCAGCCTTCCTAAAGAGTTCAGAGATGTCTAGAGTCAATGCAAAAGAGCACTGAAGCTGTTCTTACTGAGACAGACATTTTTTCCCCCTTAATTTGTCCAACTGCACCTGTTTATGTTAAAGCAAAATAATCTAAATCTTAATTTCTGTCTGTATCTTGGAGCTCTTTTAATCCAGTGTGTTCAAAATGTGACACAAACTAGTTCCATGTGTCTGCTATTAGGGCATAGGTGTTATCTTTTCAACACAAACAGAAAATGCATGGTTTAGTCTCAAACACAAGGAGTGAAATGTTACAATTCACTCCATAGTCTGGGTTAACACCCTGGGGTGAGATGTAACATTATCAAATAAGACAAAAAGTTGAAAAAAAATATGATTGTGAAAGCTTTGTATTCAACACTTAGCCTAAATTACTTTTTAACCTACATAACTGGTGCATCGGTGTGTGTGTGTGAAGGTGTAGGTGTGAGGTGTGTGTGTGTATGCGTGTCTCAAGTATATTAGTTACTGTCAGCCATAGTCTAATCCTAACTCTAACCCTTTCGTCCTTGTCTTTCAAGCCAAGGCTACTGAAATTCAAACAAACTAAGGTTAACATACTAAATTGCTGTTACTACCTTACCTTACAAAGAACTAACAACTAAAACATCAGCACTAACAACTTGCATGAAAGATATCTACATAGACACAAAATAAACGTGATTTAGGTTTGATGAGTTTTACTACGAAGCAGGCGATGCTATGACGGAAAGAAATGGAGGGGGAAAAATACTTTCATGCCTCAAAATTAGTTTTTTTCTTCGAAAATTGTCTGTGTCTGCCACAGGCTGCTACTTCTTCACATGGAAGACGGGCTAAATTGAGCATACAGAGTCAATCAGTTTATTCTTGTACCTGATTGGAGAAATTGGAAGTGTTAGAGCTGACCCATGTTACAACCATCCCTGTTCTTCCCTACTCTCACTTGAAAAAGGTTCCCTGAGAATCCGTTTAACCTCTCATAAACTCATACTAAAAGCTGCTTGGATTCTTCATTTATCTAGTATATTGCACTTTTCCTTATTTTATGCCTTAGTTTTTCTTACTTCATTTATTTGTCTTTAGTACAGCACATGTTTGATTTAAGCCGTTTCTAAATGTACTTTGGAAATGAACTTGACTTGACTTGTACTTAAAATTCTTGCATGATAGACAATTCACATTCATTTGGTTGTTGATGTGTGTTACATGGCAAGTCCCCATTAGAAGTGATTGAATCAAGGTCAAAGTTCACTTCTTGAGCTGACTGATTCCTTTCTTAGTTATCTTCATTCAGCTTATTCATTTAGCTGTATTGAGTTCTCATTGATTCTGCTTGTATTTGGGTATTGAGCTCTATGCACCCACACTTTCTTATCTATGTTGCCGAGGGTGCACTGATTCACATGTCACATGGAGTCACATGACTGTGAAATGTTTGTTTTGCTTGTGTGGGTCAGAACATGGGAGGATACATAAGCCGCCTGTCTTTGTGACAGCCTCAGTCCAGAGTGTTCGCTCTTGATTCCATCCTTGTCTGCAGCCATGCAGTGTTCGACGGTCCTCGGCCTCCTTCTGGCCTGTGCTGTGTCTTTCGGCAGCTCTGCTGTAATCCTGGAAAATGGCATGCCCATCCTGTGGGCACACACATCCAGCCAATTGACAGAGCTGCCCATACAGAACGGCGTTCTGAATCCTGATCCCTGGCACTTCCTGAACCGTATGAGTCTGTATCGGCTGTTAATCGCTGCTACTGACCCGTTTATGGGATCCATGGGCACAGGAGCCACAGAAAATCCTATCTGGGGCCTGCCACTGCAGCTTGGATGGATGCTCACTTCTGGTAAGATGACATGTATTTTCTTTTGTTTAATGTGTTATTCAAATATCATAGCCTTTTAGACTTTTATAGTTGTGCAAAAGTGAATAGGGAGTTAGTTCAAGATGTTCCTTGATTTAATATCTACATATCTGATGATATTTTCATGTATTTAGTTTATATTTGAAGAGTTCATTTGCAAAAGCAGATAACTCCGTTTTTAAAAAATTCCAGAATCTTCATTTAAAATTTTTAATTTACATAAGGTGATATCAGTCAAACCAAAGTTGAGTGACTTTGAGATGTAACAAAACTGACATATCTCAAAAAAATAAAGTTTTATTGAAAAGAATAATTAGCAAAGAATAATTACAAAGCCTCAGATCATTTTTTTCAAAATGGCACTTATCTGCTTTTGCAAATTAACTCTTCATTTATTTAATCCTTCTTACCCCCAAACTGAGTGGACATAATATCAAAACACGAGCCACCAGATAAATGAATGGTGCAATATAAAGTCTTGTGTCTCTGTAGGGCGTCTCGCTGACCCAACCGGTGCTACAACCTGCGGCCATCAGACAGGAGACACTATGTGTGTTTCTACTCAAAGCTGGTGGGGCTGTAAGTACGACAAACACAAATACACAAACATAATGCCGGGAGAGAGAGAGGAGAGAGATCACAAACTATCGCTTTCTTCTCTGCAGGCGTGAACTATTTTGCCTCTGCACTGCCTTTCCTGTCTGCTGCACAGCAAGGCCTCATGGGACCTGACGTTCCGGTACTTGTGCAACTGAACCTTTCAAACAGACACACATGCAATAGTTTTTGCTGCTGTTATTTTATTTATTTTTCACATTTTCATGCAAAACATGAATTGCTATGGTTTAAATGATGATGAGGATCATTCTAATCGAGTTTATCAAATGAACAGGTCCAGATGCAGGTGCCTGCAGGTGTACAGGACTTCTGTACCACCTATGCTGATTGTTCGACTCGCTATCCTGATGCCATGTCTAAGTGGGATGCCTTTTTCCAGGTATTTACACTCACTGTTTTGAATAACTCCTGAAAAGAGAAAATTATTGATTTGATGAGTAATACACAGTCTAATGGAGAGCATGTGCCTGTGAAAACAGCTGTACAATGTTGATCTGCCCAGTAACTATATTTTCAGTTAAGTCAGTTCAGTCAAATCTAGTTAAGATCAAAATCTGATTTTGCCACATTATTTCCCTCTCCAATAAAAAGTAGAATTACCAGGAAAACAGCATATGTGTGTATTTATAATGAAACCCCATTAAAAACAAACTACTTAGTCAAGTACATTGCTAAAGCAAGAAGAAGCCGAGTTTAACTAAATCCAGCTGGAGATACCTAGGGCTAACTTTGACTTGAAGTCATGTTCATGTTCTTTCCCCATGTAGTTGTTGGTGATTTGGTGTTTTGGTGATGTATGAATGAATAAATTGAAATTAAATGGAGTAGAAAATTATAAGAAAAGAATAAGACAAGACAAAAACAAATGTGAAGCAGAAAGAAAGAAAGCAACAACATATCAACAAATAAAGAAATATTTGTCCTTGTACATGTTAAAAAATATTTCTTAGCACCGGTCAACTCAGTCTGGGTCCTTCTAAGCCAGCGTTCCCATCTGGATAATTTCACTTCCCTAGGCAGCTAATCCATCAGAGGTCGCCATATGTCCATGAAAGTGTCATCATTTCCTTTTTACTTGGCACTTAGTCTTTCCATAGGAAAAACTCTAAATGTGCATCCATGGTTTAAATCCTGTTTTTGCAGCTTGAGCTCATCCCACCCTCTGCCTTGAGTGGTATTAATTTTTAAAAACATATAGGCTTAAAAGTGCTACATGACGTTGTTGAAGCATCTTGTCTGTGTGTTTTCAGGGTCTCAAGGCTTCAGCTGCGTCTCCTCTGCCTGACAATGAGAAGAAAGACAGCCTGCTGGGTCTGTACTGGGCGGCTCAGATGGCTTCTTCTTACGCCTCTGCAGCCTGCAACGCCAGGTAACCAACACAACTCTCTGTCACACTCCGGTCTCTCTCCTTCATTTTACTTTGTCTCTAGACATTTATGAGGTGATTACAGATTCCAAAAAAATCCCCAGAACAAATATATTTTGGTGTCTCCACTTCAGTTCACATTTTTGTTGTATAGCCAGGCAGCATGAGGACTGCCATCATGAAGCAGTGTGCCGTCATCTGAATGCTGCAAAATCTGCATTCAGGAACCTCTGAAGCTCAGTAATTAATTAACATTAGCACATGCTGTCAGTTTCATTTGCTCACTGGGAAGTTGTGTGTTCAACTAGTATTTGTTGGCCTGGTGCAGTCACCACAGTCTTCGCCGGTTGCTTGGCTACCTCACAGTGACAACAACAACAACAACAGAGCCAAGCTATTCCCCCTGCCATCAGTGTGAGCAAAGCTAAACTGTCTCCTGGCTGCGGCTTCATATTCAACAGAGACATGAAAATGTTCTGAATCCTCTCATCGAGCTCTCAATGAAAAAAGTGAACAAGGGCATTTTCCAAAATGTCAAACTCTGTCTTCATCCTGTCTTCTCCGTGTCTCCTCTCCCCCCAGGCAGAGCCACTACTCCTCTTCAGAGGTGTCGTTTGCCAACAGCTGGCTGAACTCAGCCGAGTACGTGTCAGCGGCACACTTCCAGTCCAGTCTGGAAAAGTCAGTGACGTTCCTCACCCCGCTGCCAGGCCGGATTTTACAGGTACAGTCTCATAACTTCAGCTTTAAATCTGTCACATTTCATATCGCACAACTGTATCTGCATCTGATGTTTGTCCTCTGTTTGTCTGTGTAGGCAACTGACAGCGCACCTAACATAGCTGACATGTCTACGGAGGAGAACCACACACTGTCCATCTTCTCCTGGATGAAAAACATTAACACCATGCTTGGTAGGGCGAACGCACACTGACACACATTCTGTCTTGCTTATTGCATCGGTGAACCTTAAAGGATGGTGATGATATTGGTCTTGTCGTCTACCAGGTGGATCTCTGGTGCGCATGTGGAAAAGTGCCATGTGCTCCGTGACCACGAGAGAGAAAGGCAGAGAGATGTTGGACCAGCTCCTCCTGAACCCCAGCTACGCCACCAGCTCCTTCCTGTCCATCGTCACTGGGATGACCACCAGCTGCTGAGACACACAACCAACCAAACATACAACAACTCCATGTATATCATCATATCTGTGTTTTCATCTAAAGGTTAAAGATACATAATAACATGAATCTAGCTTGACAACGTTTTTTTTGTTGAATAATAATGGCTGTGAAGCTCTGAGATGAGAACAACTCTATGTAGCATGTTCTTGTTATTCTCTTGTGAATAACATCCCATTAAAGAGTAAACAATCCCACGCTTCTACTGTCATCATCAAGCTCTTTTTTTGAGGATGTTCTTACTGCACTGCACTGCATAGTAATACTTTATAGTAAAGATATGGAGGAATTCTATGACTCTTTTTGAAGATACTCATGAGGGTTTTGTTCTTGTAAGTAATAAGTGTTTTATAGATTTAATCCTTGGACACGTACAGTACATCACTATATGCGTGGCAGTGAAGGAGGAGTACAATTAAGTCCATCTACTCAAGCTCTGTATTTATATCAGGTATTTATATTTTACTGCCACTACAAAATATAGCCTACTGACAGTATATGAAATAGTTCAACTGTTCCAAATAAAAAAACTCATAGATTAAAGTTATTGCATGCTGCAGTAATAACAATCTATTCAGATGATGTCTGTAAATTACAAAGATTCAAAAATGGACCTCACTTGCTATTGATACTTTTCATGCATTTTACAGCTAATTCAGTTGTAAAGGAGTGTTTTCACACAGTAAAGGACATGAATACATCTCAGATATCAGATATGAGATGGATTGAGCTGACACATGCTGTCACTACAACACTACACCACACCACACCACACTACACCACATGCATGATGTGATCTGCAGCTCTGGACAGTCCAGTATCACTCCCTAGTGGTCATATGATGTAAACACGAACCTACTCTGTGACTATTCCATATTGGCAAGGCAAGGGCAAGGCAATTTAATTTGTATAGCCCGTTTTTACAAACAGTTTTTCTCAAAGGGCTTTACATGGCATCATAACAACATCCTCTGCCCACTGAGGAAAAACTCCATAGAAAATCCTTTTAACAGGGTAACATTGGAGAAACCTCAGGGTGAGCAACAGAGGAGGGATCCCTCACCCAGGACAAGTTTCCAATATTGGAAATATAACTCAGAATGAACATTTCTTGTTAAATAAAACAGTGAAACAGCATTGGACCCATGAACTTATCTGGACTTTGTAACATGTACTGATTCATATACTACATACTCATTCATCATGTGTCTCTGTTGTAACTCATGTAAAGAGCATCCATACACAAAGCTGCTACTACAGCCAAAGAGAATCATGAGGAAATGATGGCTAATCTACATCATTCAATTGTAACAAACACAGCCATCACATAGACCTGAGTCCTAAAGGCATCTAATGCCTAGTTTCACTTTACCTGAGGGTCTGATAATGGTTATTGAACATGAAAAGTGTAGTTCTTGAAACATATCTTTAAAAAAGGAGAGAAGCCGTCTGAAGATAAGTGGTTAACACCCAGTTCATAGATAAAACAAATTATGGAAAAGTCTTTATTTTAACGCAAAACATAACATTTACTTTAACAAAATACAAAACACAGTTTGAATCACTGAAGGTGACGGCATCAAATAAGAATGACATTCAAGACATTTTCAAAAGGAAGACACAGGGGGTCATTACCCACCAATGGAAATGCGCACTTAAAAACCCCCCAAAAAACTCTGTATGTTATTAACAACATATATCTACGCTAACTCATGATTGTCAGTGGAAAAGCAATAACAAATACAAATTCACAATAACACAAATGTAGAATGTTGATATCCTGTCAAGGCTTGCTCACGGTATTTGAGGGGTGATTTATCTTCTTTTTACAGCTTATTCTTAGAGTTTCTTCCTTTTCATGATCAACCTTTAGAGAGCGTTAAGTTAGTGCTGCAAAATTCAGCTTTTTAAAAACATATTTTGCATTGGTGGGATTTAGTTCAGAATTTTACATGACACTAATCACAGAAAAACAGAATATCAAGAATGGATCTGTTCATAACATTATGCATTAAAAACTGCAGAAGTACATAAACTGTGCCAACTTCCAGACAGCACACACCAAATACTGGATATGAATAGACTGTTCAAACAGGTGATGACAGGAGATATGATGATACCCATTACTTTACAGTGGTGGTTCCCAAACTGTGTGGGGTCCTCTGGGGGGCTGCAGAGGGTGAAATATGGAGTGGAAGTAGTAAAGATGAAAAGAGTTTTCACAGCAGATTAATTTCACCTTCCCAACACAAGTGTAAGTAATGAAGCCATTGTTAAGCTGAAATTTTTCCCACGAGAAACAGGTGTCCAATCATAGCACTGAAGTGTGAATGAAAAAAAAAACCCATTGTTAAATCAAAGTCACAGGTTGTAAGAAACTGATTAAACTGTACAAGTTCCTGCTCTACTGCAGGCACAAAGTGGAGTTGTTTTCAGCTCCCAAACTGCAGTAATATATGGGAAATCCCAGTTTAGGACTGGAACAATGAGCCAATGGGAGAACAGATCAGAGTCTGGAAGAACATCATCATCTGTGCAATGCTCACTCCTCTTGTAAATTATAGCTTTAGCCTCGATGTTTTAGCATCAGCTGCATCACTCATGCAACCGCCCGCGTTAAAAGGGTTTAAGTTTTAAATGACTCAGCTCTAAACATCAAAAGATAAACTAGGGGAGGATATTTCTTCTTCAGCCAAATCATAAATCAGCATTAATTAGCAGGCTAACTGCGGCTGATAGTTGTTTCTGCTGAGCTGGAAGTGAGATGCCTGTTTCGGTTTACTTCTGTGTGAAACTGAAGGCCTGTTTCCTCACAAACGACCTGCTGCCATTGTCATTATGAACCATTGTGTGAGAAAGAAAACATGACGGGGTCAGCAACAGTAACTAAGGAGGGGCAGGCGAAGGATAAATGAATAAATTACGTTGCAGTAATTTCTTGAATGGAACCATTGTTCGTGTTCATGTTATAAGTCTACCCGTGTGTTTCCCGCTGTGGTAAGTGAAACTGTCTTCATTTGAACACCACTAAATAATAATGAAATGTGGTTGTTGTTATCAGTTGATAAAAATGCTTGCGTGTGGTGGAGTAAAGGGCCAGTGAGCTTTATAAGGGTGTATGACAGTTAGAGTGTGAGAACCACTGGTTTACAGTACTAATAATTGTCTCCATAACAGTAAAATTGGACCATTATCAAAAATGCATAAATAAATGTTTAAGCCTATAAAGACATGTTAAATAATCGTGTTAAGCATCACACTGAGCACCATGTTATCCCAGTAACTGCGAGGATACAGAAAACAGACGTGGATTAGAAATGTCAACACGCTCTGAAAGGAATGATAGTCAAGGCTGTTTTATTGCCCCATTTCCTCTTAGCATTGGACATAAATTTCACCAAGCTTGACAAATACTGTGAAAAATGACATAACTAATACTGAGCGTGTCCAGATATAAAATAGGAATGTCACTGTAAAGTTTAAACACAGGAGAGGAGTAGAGCTGGAGGGAGACATTTAAACAAACATCAGTCAAGCCCACTCAGGTTCCCCCACTGTAGAGAAACCTCTTCCACATCATACTCCGATTTAAATCAGGGGTGTTTGGTTTGAACATGAACTTCACAATACACGCGTACTGCTCAGTGTCGGGCTTATTCAGTTTTGCTTTGGGTCCTTGCCGTCTGCTGAGTGGTGAGGTAGAGAAGTGACTGAGTGGCAGAGCTGCTGTTGGCTGAGTTATGGTCCAGATTGCATGTTGATGGCATTTGCAGCTGGAGTGTTGCTTGGCTATATGAGAGGTAGAGGAACTCTGCATCTCACGAAGGGAACTGCCCTGAGCCTGCTAATGCACTGGAGGGTGAGTGTGTGTTTGTGTGTGTGTGAGAGAGAGAGAGACAAAGTGTGTTTGAATGTTGTGTGTGTTTAACTCTTTATGAGATAAGGTTTTGTTAATGTGTGGGAATGTCAAACAGTTGTATGTGTATGTACAAATATATATACTATATATATATATGTTGTGTGTATTTGAGAGGAATGTCCAGGATGTGGTTATGCTTCTCCATAGGCTGAGGCCTTGTCCTTTAACAGGTCCAGACACACGTGACAGCTCCAGCTCCCTGTGGAGAGAGAGAAAGAGAAAGAGAGAGGCTGAAATCTTTGTCCTGCTGCCTCTTTTCCATATAAAGCCTTTGCTTTTAGCTTATCCAATCTATAACCCATGTCATATATAGAACTAGGCCTCTAATGGGAGTGTGTACCTTCTGGAGGCTGGGTCATTGGAGGCTTCAGGCAGTACATGTGGTATCCTCTGTCACAGTCATCACAGAACAACAGCTGGTCCTACAACACACAACCAACATCTTTAAATCATGTATGAAACTTTAACTGGGGCACGTTAACTTAACCCCACTGGGAATTTGGAAAGAACACGAGAGACGGCTACATGCTATACGAGACAGTCATTTTTACATACTCATTATACATCTTTGTTGCAATGTCAATGTTTTCTATAAAAGGTCAATATGCTTTTTCTCTGTGAATCAATCTGGTCTTCGTTTGTGAAAGATGGAACTACATAAAAAATAACTTTAATTTATGTGGCTGCCCTCTGGAGTTATGATAATAAATGATAATACAGCTTTTACCAACAAAAAAATATATTATTGAGTCAGTCGCTGAGTTATGATTTTAAATCTGGAATGAAAGTGAAAACATTTTTGAATCATGCATAATTCATCAAGTACATTCAGTATATATATCTGCCTGGCATCTATTCAATGTAATTTATTGCCCATAAAAGGCTGAACACCAGCTGTGGAAAGGTCCCGGCACTGAAAGAAAAACATGTCAGCTCTAATGCAGTTCAAAGCAAACTCAAAAGGAAATAGTAATAATACAAACATGTCATACAGCCCCCCCCCCCCTCCTCCCCTCTTCTATAGTATACAGTGTACAGCAGACATACATCGTTCTCTGAGGTTCCACAGAGGCTGCAGGATTTGCACTCGATGCACTGCCACTGGTACGTCGTCACCGCCTGCATCATGTTGTCAGTGAACTGCAGGCATGTAGGGTGACCTGCAGAGGGACACGCCGGAGATGTGAAGAGGGAAGGAAGGGAAGAGTGGAGAGCAGCCAATGTCAGTACTGTTTTCTTATGTGATCGTTTCACCCACATCTAAACATATTTACATCAGCCGTAAAAAGCTGATTGACATCATCTGCATCTGGATCTGTTTGCTCCAGCCTTTCAGGTACACTGGTGATGCACAGGGCGTTTTTTCACTATCTGAGTTAATAATTTGCTATGTTTTAATCTACATTGTTATTGTTATTTTATTGGTTATTTATTGGTATGTTATTAGTTATTTATTTAAGTTGTTGGATGCAGTGTTTTTTCCCTGGCGGTGAGTTTTAGCATGTACTGCTGAACGAAATTTAGCATCAAAGGCAGTCAGGCCACAAAAGAGTGATTATACTGTATGTCTGGCAAAACAAAAGGCACACAGGCAGTGTGTGCAGGAAAACACAGCCAAGTGTTTTATCATCTTCCTTTAAAAGTACAGCAACATATCAATGATATATGGTATATGATAAATCATTTTCTTGCCTTCAGAACAAACATGTCATAGCTACCGCTGTCGCCTTTTATATCCTCCCCACAGCCTCACAGCGCTGTCAGCATCTTCTTAGCAACACCCTGGTGTCAATGGGGTATCAATGAGCCATGAATGAGCCATAAACAAGGATGAACTGATTTATAGCTAAACAGGGAACGCAGCCAGAAACGTTGAATACGTTCCTTCTGACAGGAGAGTAAAGACAAACATGACCTGAGCAGAATTTAAAGCAGATATGTTAAAGCTGTTGCCTGCCTCCCGAATGAAACAGCGGGATTACAGCTGGGATAGATCAATAGATCAACTGATGGGCCTATCATCTTAAATTGATAGCAGTTATCAGCAGGCATTAGAACAAAAAGGCCTAATTCTAATCAGCATCTAGTGACAAAAGAAAAACTCTAGTCCTTAAAGACAAGAGAGGAGCAATGGAGTGCCGACTGGCTCTTACCTCTCAGCTACCTGTCCTCTTTAGCCAATGCAGTGACTCAAAAGTCCATGTTCATCCCTCCCCCTGCCACATAAGTGACCAGTCATTACATTTACTCCATTTTTCTTTGGTCCACCATGTCTGCTATTTATCGTTTCAGTTGAGTGTTTAATTAGGATGTGGAGGAAGTTTAACCTATGCTCTTGATTATCTGATGCAAGCAAAGTTGAGTGTGAGGAGTTTGGTTTTGTTTCATGAAAATGGACGATAAAAATCGAAGAATTGTAAAAAAAAAGAAGAAAAAAAAAAAAAAAGAAGCTGTATCCATCAGAGACAAAATTGTCAATAAGAGGCTCGTTTGATGTGTAAATAAAAGAGTTCAGAATAATCCAGTGATTTTTCAGGTAGAGATGTCTTCAAGGTGAGCCACTGTGGTCCAGGCTGTGACTTCAGTCTGTTCCCTCAACCAAAAAGTTTCATCAGAAAAGGATTTCCATCGCCTCACGGTCCATCTCGTCAAAGCATCCTGGTATCAGCTGTCAGCCACAGCATCATCATCGTCTGACAACAATATGTCTTCCAGCTCTGCTTCTTCAAAGCCTTGGAACGTGGAGGCCTCGCTGTCTGACGCGCTGCCGAACAATTCTTCGAGAGCACTCATCTTCCTCCCATCCTTCTTCACTCCTCCTCTTCCAGCTACCATGGAAACATCAGGGTCAGAGCAACACAGACAAGGCCACACACTCTGCCAGCTGTTTTAACAAACTCTACCGTAGCAAGAAAACATCTCACTCGCTGAAATGAATACCCCTACTCTCGGTGGAGCTGATTCGAGAAATGTTTTTGCTGAGATATCCAGCAGATGTGGCTTTGGCTAGTGTGGGAGAAAAAAAAAAGGTGGAAAAGAAACAAACAAACAAAAAAAAATGCAGCCCAGTGTGCCATAAGAAAATGCATGAAAACTGAGCAACAGAAGAGTGAAGGCATGTTGTCAAAAGGCAGAAGACCTGATGGACGAGGCTGACATGGAGAAGCATGCAGGATGGAAGCAAGCAGCTGAGCCTATGGATCAATATTTCAAATGGAAAATCAAAGTTTGAGGAGTTGGTTCTACAAGGCTCATTGATAACCCATTGAAAAGACACTGTAGCAACATGACAGCTTGATACACTGCACAACATAAACACCTAGTGAAATCTACATCAACTTTGACCATATGACTTGAATCAGACAGTGTTTTAGAAAACTAAGTAAACTGTATGAAGGCCTAGCTAGACTTTGTAATTATTGTATATTCCAAAATATATTACCCAAAGAAATGATGTGATCATTAATCCACATATATATTTGATGCAGTGTCTTAAAACTGCATCAGATATGCACCATTGTAGCAAAGATAAACATCGCAGGGAAGCGAGAAATACACATGAACAAGACTGTGGATCAAAAGGAAGTAAAGGGAAACAAAAATGAGATGTGTAGTAGACAAATTAAAGCATGAGTCTAGCAGGCAGCTAACATCTGGAAATCAACTTTATTGTGGGAAGAAGTAATTTGACATTTTGTTAAAAGTTAAAAGTAACCTTCCATACAAGAAGTGAGATGACATGTAACTTTAATGTCTGTATGCTAAATATGAAGCCAGGTGAGGCTTATTTTAGCTTAATTTAAAGACTGGGATTAAAGTAAAACAGCTAGCATCTATTTGCGAGTCAAATCATCTTCCTGCCAGCACCTTAAAACTCACTCATTAGCCTATTATATCACTTTCTCATAATTAAGGCTAAACCTCCCATAAACTCGCAACCTGACATTTACATTTGGATTTTTGTACAGATTAGACAAACATAAACAAAGATATAAAATGTTAAATGAGTGAGTTTTGGAAGTACTGGTACATTTAGACAAAGTCAGGCTAGCTGTTGCCTCATTTTCAATCTTTATGTTAAATTAAATATGCTATGCTAACCTGCCGTGCACAGCTATATTGAATATCAGCCCTATCAAGAGAGCAAATAAGAGGATTTCCTAAAAATGTTGAACTATGACTTAAATGAGAGCGCTCCTCTCTTGCTGTACGGTAGATTCCCTCATGAAATTCCTTCAAATCCACTAATTTGACTGGCAGGAAAACAAAGCCACTACTTGAGGTTTAAATGCTGACATCAACAAAGAAGCAGAAGTTTGAAACCGTTGTGGAGGTGGAGGACTCACCAGAGCGCCCACAGTCAGAGCAGGACACCAGCTCCTCAGCCTGGCCCGTCTTCCTGTTGGAGTCCTGGTCTCCCAGGCAGAAGTCACAGTAGTCGTTGGGGATGATGGTGCCATCTGGAGCCTTCTGAGCTGTATGTGGGCAGGAACCAACACAGGAGGAGGTTCACATGAGCTGCCATTTATTTCCTGACAGTCGAAAAACGTCTCAGCTCTGCGCAGCATCTTACGTTTGTGGTTGGTGGAGGTCTGTGGAGGAGACGGAGTCATCTCTGTTTCTTTCTCCTCCTCACCCTCCTCCTCTGCCAGGTGAGTGTGGGTGTAGTGGTAGCTCAGGCCAGGCCGGTTCTTGTAGCGCTTTCCACATACTACAGATCAAACAGCACGCATCCATTACAGATATGTAAAGCTTTGTGAAAGTAGTGGACTCAAGTGTCTTGATCAAAATGAACTATCATCCCTGCCTGAAGAAAAAGTAGTAGACTTTATACAAGATCTCCATTTGAAGGGTAACTTTTCCCCAGCTGTAAATATGTCGTGACTTTAGAGGAAAAATTGAGGTGCATCGCTAAGTACAGTGCCGCGAAAAAGTGATTGCCCCCTTCCTGATTTGCACATTTGTGACACTTAAATGTTCAGGATCATCAAACAAATTTTAATATCAGACACAAAGATAACCCAAGTAAATATAAAATGCAGTTTTTAAATGATGATTTCATTTACTAAGGGAAAATAGCTATCCAAACCTACCTAGGCTCTCACCGTGGCTCACTGGAGTCCCAACGCTTTACAAAAATGCTTTGTAACACTTTCCAGACTGACTTTGTTTTTCCATCTTTTCTTCAATTTCTTTAGATAGCGGCGTGATGTGTTACTTTTTGAGATCTCTCAGCCTATAATTCACATTGTCAGACACCTCCTGCTGAAGTGAGTTCTTGATTCAACTCAGCTTCACCCCCAAAAACAAGGGGGGAAATTACTTTTTCACATAGGGCCAGGTAGGTTTGGATAGCTCTTTTCTCTTAATAAATTAAATTATCATTTAAAAACTGCATTTTATGTTTACTTGGGTTATCTTTGTCTGATATTAACATTTGTTTAATAATCTTAAACATTTAAGTGTGACGAATATATGAAAAAGTAAGAAATCAGGAAGGGGGCAAATACTTTTTCATGGCACTGTATATGATGCAGACAAACATGGAGATAGAGAATGTTAGAAATATTACTAAACTATGACAATGACACTGGTAGGACAGACATGAAGACATGAACAAAAATGAAGAGCACTGGGACCAGGGATCAGTTATGGTGAGGTCTGAAAAGTCTAATGACTTTAGAGCGGCTGGTCATGAGAGGACCCTTTAGTAAGGGTTTAGCTTAACTTAATCCTGCTGTGACACCATCCTTTAATATGCAAATAGCATTTGTATAAAAAGAAATTAAGAAAACGCTAAACTAACTAAAGCTACACTGAGGACTCTTCACAATGAGTACAATAGAGCTGTAGCCATTATAGAAGTTTCTCATTTTCTATCTAGTGCATTATAGAAAAAGCTCTGCAGCTGCTTCCGTCTCCACTTTAGTGAGTGTAATGCAATAAAACAACATCGGAAAGCTAGCCGTCCCTTTATCGATGAACTTGTGTTGCCCCGGACACCCCAACACTTCTACAATGGCTACATCTACCCATCACATTACGGCTACAGAGTGACCTAAGAAACATGCAGCAATAGCTGAGCTGTTGCTAAAGCATCATTTGGTGCATGCCTTGCAATGAGCAAGCATTAAGGCGCATGGAGTAGCGTTAGTGTCATGCATCGTTTGCACTGCAGGTAGGGATGCCTGTACTAGCATGAAGCATTTAAAAGCAGCAGATATCGCCAAAGGATTAGCATTCAGTCAGCCATTCCAACACCAGATGCCCATGAGCAAAAAGGCCAATCATAGAGACAGTTCATGGAGCCCCTAGAAAGACAAGATGGCGACAGGTTCAGATACCTTCTTCAGCCTTTTTTGAGTTATGCTTTTGTTTGTATCTATCTGGAACAGAGAGGACACAAAAGCAAACGATAAAGGAAGGACAGAACAAGACACAAAATGAGGATGAGATTCATCTGTCTGGGGCTCAGTCAGTGTGGCTATCTCTGTCCACATCCCCATGGCAATCCATTCCTGAGGGGGGGGATTTTTGTCCAAGTACGTAAGTGGCATGCTAGTCAGGTCTGGATTAACAGAAAACTCTTTCTTCATGCTGCAGAGGACTGCTCTTAGAGACAGAGGAGGACAGGGCTGCCATTGGAAGATGAGAGAAATGACTTGTCTGGTAGATTTATCTCTGTTTTCCATCAGGAGCAGACATGTAGAGAAAGGTTTCTTGACATAAAAACATCATGAAGAGGCTAACTTACTCTTCTGATGGCCAGAAGAACAAACTACTGATCTGATTATATAATGAAACAGGATGTACAAAGACACAAACGCTCTCGTCTCTTACTGTCACAGACGTAAGGTTTGTCCTGGTCGTCCGTGTTAACAGGTTCTGTCCTCCTGCGACTTGACCCTCGGTTCTAAAAAGAAACGAAACACAAATCTGATGTTTAATCCTCCAATACATAAATATTCCAACACAGATTCAGGGTATGTAAACACTGTCATTTTGAGCATGCTGGCACGATGATGTCATACAGCTAGAAGCACTTCTGTGCCCAAACACAGGCTCACAGTGCTGCTGGTGTGGATGTTATCTCCTGTTATTAACTGGAATTCTGTTATTGCTCTCTTTTTTTAACTCCACACACACATATAAAATCTGTGTTTTTCTTTTTGACACTCACTTTGCCTCTGTTTCTGTTCTTTCTCTTCGGAGTATCCAGTTCAAAGTCGTCCTCATCAGCGAAACCGTCCCCATTTTCTTCTGCCTCCAGTACTCTCTACCCGCAGACAGGGACGTTAGGCTCATGTCTACCACAACACAACACTGAGAACACTTCACATGTTGTCTGATACGCCACAAACAGGAACATGAATTACCTGTATTTCCAGCAGTGTCTCTTCGTCTTTCGTGATGTTGTTTTTTTTCTCCAGCAGACTGTCCCCCCTCAGGAGGGCCTCCAAGGCTGTGGCCTCCCCCGGGGGCACCTCGCGCTTGGGGGCGAGCTCGGCTTCTGAAAAGGACGTGGTGGAGGAAAATAAGACCAGTAATTGAGGTGGCAGTGTGTGTGTGTGTGTGTGCATTCAGATTTCCTGGTACTTGGTTTCTAATAGTTTTCTAACCATATTAAACTCAAAACTTTTATATGTCACTGAGGAGATCCATATGAGACCTAATGTAATATACGACCTGGAATGTTGTTACATATATGAAACCATTTATTATCACATGTACACATTCTCTAGATAGATGAATGAATAGAAAGTTTATATATTACTGTATATGTGTATATATTATATGTATATTTTTACATGAGGTATAATGTGCAACCACTTATGTTAATGTTATGTTAAAATAACAACAACAAAAACAACAACTTATAGACATACATGAAAAGATTGTATATGTTTATATATGTTTTTCTTATGAATTTCTCACCTATCTTACACATTTGGATATGGACCCACACGGAAAGAACCTATAGGTTTTAATATAGGTTTTAATATATGTGACATATATAAAATTGGCCGTTTTCATATATACGCATAGCTATATATATATGGTGCATATAGGCCTATGCAGCAGTATATATATGTGTATATATGAAAACGGCCAATTTTATGTATGTCACATACTATATTCAAACCTATATGTTCTTTTCGTGTGGGGATGTATATTTACACAACTTATGTCTACGATATAATCATATGTACATACCATAAACCTACATACTAGTGTGAGGGAGACATACAGTATCTGTCAATATAAGAAAATTATTCTAGTTTCTCACAGGTCTTTTACAGTGTGTATGGTGTTTTTTTATTTTATATACTTTATGTATTTCATAAATGGAAATTCAATGTATGTGCAATTTGCATGGGCATCTACAAGCCACTGGAGTAAGCTTTATGCCATTAGATTCTTTAAAGAAAGCTTAGTTTTGATGTAAGAGAATGGTGGAACTGTAATGAGGGTAGTTTCAGTAACCGTGAGCAGGCTGCCAGACTCACCATCTGCAAAAAATATCTATATCAGGTACATAATAATAATAAAAAATTACAAGGCAAAAATAATAATAATAACAAAAAAAAACACTGCTTGTTCGTTGAAATTACATCAGACTCTCTCTTCTCCCCTCTTCCAATCTGCTTTATCTTCCTTCCTTTCCCTCTTTTCATTTCCGTAGAGTTGAACTTGCTGCAGCTTTGACTCTCTGTCCTCGTCTTTGAAGTATAATACCAGGATAAATTCAGAATGAAAGTGGGGATGTGATAAGAGAGGCAGCGAGCGAGCCAGGCTACTGAGGCTGGAAGGCCCTCTTATTGAATCCAGAGCTGCCGTACCACTCTCTCCATCGTCCTTCTCTATACAGTCTTTGCCTCCTCCCTCACCTCCTCTTCTATTCTTAATCCCTCTTTCCTTTACTTTCCTCTTTCCCATTTTTCTTTTCACCCTCATCCATCCTCTTTCCACTTTATAACCCACTCTCCTCTCCTTTGACTCTTTGGGGTAAACAGGGAGAGATTAAGTGGAGCTGAATGTTCTGCTCTGCCAGGAAAAAAAAAAACAGACAAAGCAGCCTCCACTCAGCCACACATGAACATTCATACATTCATAATTAAATCATATTCATCTGAATTCTCTTTTAAGCGAAATGCTGATACACTAGCACCATCCTAGTGTAATAAAACCTATAAACAGCCTGCAGTGTCATCCATCCACTCTCATCAGATTAAACAAAGTGTTTACATGGGGGGAAGCAAAATGGCTGCTGAGGCACAGCCCCTGACGTTAGTTGTGACAAAGCAAAACTAAAAGATTCTTAACAGATTCCACAAAAACAAAGGGATTCAATTCTGCTTTCAAACTCTGTCAAAGTAACCTTGCATCTGCACACACACACACACACATAGACAAACCTCTCTGCTCAGGAAGCATTAAATAAACATAAAGCATTTTCAAAAGCCCCGGAGAGGAGCACTCACATTCCTCTGTCGTGTTATGATAGATATCTGGACCAAACTGCAGAACTGGATCTCAGGAAAACTAAAGTGCAGACTTCTACTCTTTCACCCTCAGCTACAAAGCTCTATAGAGCTGCAGCTGCTCTTTCTTTACGTGCTTTGGTTGGTTGCAGCTCTGGAGAGTTTCTTCGCTCTTTTTTTTTTTTCTTTCTACTGAAAATGATTCTGTCCTCTGCTTAAAGCTGAATGGTTCTTGGTAGAAAGCTCCGGAGTATTATATTGCGTCTGGAAGACAGCGAGGGGGAAACAATGGTGGCAAAGCAGAAACAAAGACCTGCCTTTATGTCTCCCCCCTTATCAGGTTCCTGGGCCATTCCTTCACTAAAATCCCCTAAAACACACACGGATATGCATGCATGTATGCACACACACACACACACACACACACACAGAAAAAAAAGCACGCACTTCCACCTCATAAGACTCACTTACATTCTAATGCCTCATGGACAAATGATTATAGAGGCCCGGTTAGGGTGCTTCTGTGCTGTAACAGAGAGCAAGAGTCATGTGTGGGGGTGTTTGTGCACTTATGTATGCGTGTGTGTGTGCGCGTGTACGTCTCCTGCCAGAGAACAGTGAGAGGAGGCATTGATTCAGGGGAGAGAATGAACCTGGAGACCTGGCGAGAGCGACGGGCTAACCAGAGCCAGATGGTCAGATAGTGAGCGTTAAGGCCACTCAGCTGCAGATCTGTGCAGCTCCACCAGAGCACAACATGACATAATGTACATGTTTGTGTCAGTGAAGGTAGTACGGACACAAAAAATGAGAGGACGCATGGTCGGTGCTGCTGTGGCAACGGCTTTGCACTATGTGTTTATGTCAGTATGCTGCTGGGCCAGAGCGTGTGCGTGTGTTTGTCTTACCTAGTCGAAGCTCACACAGGCGGAGCTGGGGATCCAGGGGAGGGTGG
The DNA here is from genome assembly GCF_905171665.1 of Trachurus trachurus. NCBI lineage: Eukaryota > Metazoa > Chordata > Actinopteri > Carangiformes > Carangidae > Trachurus > Trachurus trachurus. Next base: position 21,681,480 of record NC_139910.1, read on the forward strand.
AGTCGCCTCTTCTTTCTCCAGCAGCGTGCAGGGTAGGTGTACATCTGTCCTGCAGCCTGGCCTGGATGCACACACACACACACACACACACACACACACACACACACACACACACACACACACACACACACACACACACATAGCATATGCACATGCAGACACACAGGCACACAGGAAGAATTTTAACAACCATTGGCGAGCTTAACATTTTAACATAACTTGCATTGAGACCCCTCCACACACACACACAGTGGACTAGTCATGTGCTTGATAGTTAATATGTCCTGATTTCAGTGCTTAACCTAATATCCAGTAGATTATCAGACTTAATGCTGATCATACTAATGTACAGAAGGGTTATATTTAGTTTTGCTCCAATTAACTCTGACCTGCAAAGGCAAAGTGCAGTATCTCAGTATCAAAAGTGTGGCATAATCTTTTCAATCTGGTAGAATTTGATATTGGTACTGCTAAAATTTCCAGAGTTATTGGGCTTTTTATTTTGCTGTCCATCCAAAAAAGCACTGTGAAACCAAGGCAAAGTGCAGTATCTGCAGCTAATACCAAGCCAAAGTGTAGTATCTGCACCAAAACCAAGGCAAAAGTGCAGTATCTGCCATAAAACTGTCAAAATTGGTCACAAAATATGCCATAATACGGTCAAAATTGGTCAGAAAGACAAACTACAAAATAAATTTAATTCAGTCCACCTTTATCTAATCAATTATAGACATGGTAGTTATTCATAATTTGATGCTTAAACCTGACAATGAAAAACACAAAAAGCTGTTTTTCTCAGTTCGGCATTTTTACAGAAACTGCACTTTGCCTTTGTAGGGCAGAAGTGTTTCGTGATAATAATTTTACCTTGTCACTTTTTCAGAAAAGCCCTACTTTATTTGAATATTTGCTATCTGCCCCACTCCATTAACTTAGTAGAGGTTTTTTTTTTTTTTAATCCATGTGTGTGTGTGTAGAGAGAGAGAGAGAAAGCAGAGGGGGAGGGATAAACCCAGAATAAATGCATATAATGTGAGTTAGGTCTGCCACAAAGTATAGGGTGTGGCCTCAAGGGCTTTGCATACAAGATGGAGAGCAGGCTATTTGTGTCCAGCTCTTAGTGAGGAGCAGATTGTTCCCTCTGGCTGTACAGGCGACCCAGATGTGAAGAATGCATGCGGACTATACGCGCCTCAGGATAAACCAGCAAGTAGCAGTAGTATTAAATGTCTGGATAAATATAAAGGAGAGGCTGGTTTGCTTTGTTGTTAAATTAATATCTATGTGCTCATTCATTTGCTTGCTTGAGTGTATAAGTGTATAGGTAATGGAAGAAGGTTATCCTGGCTCTGTGTATCTCTTTCTGGCAGCTCCTCTAAAACTCACTGATTCACATCACAAGTCAGATTTTGCACTGACCTCCCTGGTGCCCACAGTGGTTGTTTGTAGTAATAACAGTGACAAGACACAAGGAATTTACTAGGAACAGTCACACAACATGAAAGCCGGAGTGTTTACCATCCTGCAGTGTTTCTCACCTGGCTGGCGGTGGCGCTTTTCCATCCAGATGTAGCAGTTGTTCTGCGCCACGCCGGTCTGTGAGTCCAGGAAGGGCATGCGCACACTGCGCTCGGCACAGAGGCGAGCGTTGTAGCTGCGACAGTGTTCGATGGCCTCCTGGTAGAACTGGTCACCCAGCCTGGACACACACACACAAAGAGACACGCAAGGAGAGGAATATTAAGGGTAATCACTTGTGATGCATTTAATGTATCAGACTCGTGCTCATTTACAACAACCGCCCCATTCATCCAACATCTGAAGCAGACTGAAGCACCATTACTTTGTGGAAGGCATGTTCCCCACAGCCAGCAGAGCTCTTATTTTTGCTGTTGATCTAAGCTGCTTCCATCTCCGCTCTGAGTTGCTCCTGCTGCTGAGGTCCTATCAGCTGAATGTTAACATTTTTGTGAATAGTTAAAGGGATAGTTCAACATTTTAGCAAATTCACCTATTGCCATAATCCCTGTAGTTTTAAGAGAATGAGGAGGTGAATGTGCAGGTCACAACTTGTCCACTAGAGCATTTTGGAGTTGTTGGATTGTATATTTAGTTTCACGAGATAAATGCTAAAGTACCATTCAGCTCGCGTCTCTGCCCCGCCGTTCTAAAAACAGCTTGCACCGACAATTAAAGGTAATGAACCTACTCCTAAAACTATAGGGATTATGGCAATAGGCAAATTTGCCAAAATGTTGAACCATCCCTTTAATGGTGATAACATGTGCTGGGCGGCTGATATGGCCTGCAAATCAAGTATGAATGGACCTGTCCAGTCCTGGTTGAAGACACACCCAGCCTTCTCTCCACAGTTTGACTGAGCGTGTTGTGTAAATTCTGGATTTGGTGCAAACATCAGATGCAGCGTGATCGTGATGACAGCTGAGCTGCAGGGGAACGCCCAGTCAGGTAGGGAACAATAAGGGCAGCGAGGAGCACACAAACAGAAAAAAAAAACATGATGAACTATAAGAGGAAGGGGAAATGTTTTGATCCTGTCAAACTGACAGATGAGCTGCAGGGACTGGATCGAAGTCCACACAACGGCTGAGCTACACACAGGTGTACACACGCGCGCGCGAACACACACACACACACACACACACTATCGACCAACCTGAGGGTATGAATCAGGATGTGAGCCATCAATAACCCACCACAGTATCAATCTAAAGGCGAGATTTCTGCCCTTTGAAACAGGCTGAATAAACTGAGATGAACTCGCTTTTTCCAGAGATAAAAATCCACCTTGAGCAGGTTCTTCGTTTAATTACAGAGCTGAAATCCAGAGGGGAGGACAGAGGATAGAGCTAATAGGGAGGGACTCATCTTTAGTAGCACACACTGCCCAGATTCAAAAGCAGTGTACTGAACTAGTTGACCATCCTTGAAATGAACACAGATAACTTTAATTTTGTTATTCGTATTGAAAGAAAAGGACAAAATGAAAAAAAAAAGAAAAACCGCAGTTTGTCCCTCTCCTCTCTCTTTTTTTCTACCATCTCACATGTATATTTCTTTGCATATACTCCATTCCATTTCGTTCCAGTTCATCCCCATTATTTCCAACTCATACATATCGACGCTCATGCACACACACAGACCAACACATACACATGCTCAGTTGCTCACAGACACGCACATGCACCCTAACCCTTTATGTAATTAGGTTGTTTTTTGGTCTTCATATGTTTCTGTTGTTTTCCACTTGTCTTATAGACATCACATAATAAAAAAGAAAAATAGAAAAAGACAAAATGGAGGTCTCAGTATTGTGGCTCTGAGTGGAGTGAGTCTTCAGCCTCCTGCTCTCGGGGGTATACCCAGGATCTCGTCTGTCTCCATGAGCGTCCGAGCAGAGATGGAGCTCTGTGGATTCTCTGCACAGATATGTAAAGAATGCCAAGCTGGACAAAGAGCAGCTCTCTGGTCACACTGGAACTCACAAAGATGTGCAGTGTTTGGAAGAGGTGGGAGAGGAGGGTGGATGGGGGAGGGAGGGAGCTAGGGGGGGAGGGTGAGAGCCGGGCAGCGTGAGGAGCAACAGCGAGGGTTCTGCATGTAAAGAAGGAGAAGGGGAGAA